>NW_005371125.1:2069067-2070145 GCF_000412655.1 Myotis brandtii | reverse complement strand
CAAGACTGGGGGGATGAAGGGACAATGGGGGGATAAAGACACATTTGTAATACCTTAATCAATAAAATTTTTTTAAAAAGCTGTGGTGCATTTATACCATGGAATACTATGCAGCAGTAAAAAAGAAGGATCTCTTACCCTTTGAGACAGCATTGAGGGACCAGGAGAATATCATGCTAAGTGATCTCACTCATATGTGGTATCTAAGTAATAAAATAAACTGATGAATGGAGAGGATCCAGAGTCATGGAAGCATGGATCAGAGTGCAGAATCTCTGAGGGAAGGCAGGGGAAGGTGGGTGGGAAATAATCAGCCAAGAACCTTGTATACAAATATGCATGACCCATGGCCACAGATAATGGGGCAATGAGGGCCTGGGACGGGGTGGTGGGGGCGGGCTGGAGTGAGTCAATGGGGGATAAAGGGGCATATGTAACCCTATCTAATAAAAGAGTAATATGCAAATTAACCGTCACTCCTCACTCTGTCAGTCTGTCACAAAGATGGCTATAGCCATGGAACTGGAGCAAGCAGGAGGCTTGCGTTGCCCCCAGCGATGGAGGAAGCCAAGCTTCCTGCCTGCCCTGGCCGGCCCTGAGCTCCGCTCAAGGCTACAAAGTTTCAATTATGGAAGATAAATAAATCCCAAATACCTGCTTCCAGCCGCTGTGGCCTCCGCTCAAGGAGGGGCTGGGAGCCTCAGTTGCCAGGGGCAACACAACCTGAGCTCTGCTTAAAGCTACAAAGTTTCAATTATAGAAGTTAAATAAATCCCAGATACTTGCTTCCAACCTGCGGGTCTGGCCAGCCTGAAAACGGCCATCAGCCCCTCACTCAGGTTGGCCAGGCACCCCAGCAGGACCGCTCCCACCTTGAAGGGGCTGTGGCCAGCCTGAAAATGGCCCTCAGCCCCTCACCCATTCTGGCCAAGCACCCCAGCGGGAACCCCCCCCACCCTGAAGGGGCTGTGGAAAGCCTGCAAACAGCCATCAGTGCCTCACCCAGGCTGGCCAGGCACCCCAGTGGAGACCCCCACCCTGAAGGGGGTGTGACCAGCCTGCAAACAGCCATCAGCCC
>NW_005371125.1:2067891-2068703 GCF_000412655.1 Myotis brandtii | reverse complement strand
AGGGGGAGCTCTGCTCAGCCACAAGCCAAGCTGATGGCTGCCAGCACAGCGGTGGTGGCAGGAGCCTCTCCTGCCTCCTCAGCAGCACTAAGGATGTCTGACTGCAGCTTAGGCCTGCTCCCTGCTTGCAAGTGGACATCCCCCGAGGGGTCCCAGATTGCGAGAGGGCACAGGCTGGGCTGAGGGACCCCCCCGAGTGCACAAATTTTTGTGCACTGGGCCTCTAGTACTTTTAATAAAAAAGAATAAAAAAAATGCCTATATAAAAATAAATAAATGTTGAACATCAAATTAATAGAATAAAATATAAAAATCATATAATTCTCAGAATTGATGTAGACACATAACTACAATACTATTATCCTTACTTTATAGAGAATCATGCTGAAGTATCCTATCTAATAATAGACAAACATGGTAATAAATCATACCTCCGCTACGCTTCCCATTGGCTAATCAGCAGGATATGCAAATTAACGGCCAACAAAGATGGCGGCCGGCAGCCATGCAGCTGAAGCCAGCAGGAGGCTTGCTTGCTCCAGTGATGGAGGAAGCCAACCTTCCTCCCTGCTGCCAAGGGGCTCTGAGCTCCACTCTAAGCAACAAAGTTGCAATTATAGAAGCTAAACAAACCCCAGATACCTGCTTTCAGCCAGCCATGGCCTCAGAGCTGGAGCAGGCTCTCAGCTCCAGTGACAGCTATAGAAGGTAAATAAATCCCAGAATAAAAAAAAAAAGAAAAAAAAAGAGGCTGGGAGCTTCAGTTGCCCGCCAGCCTGAAAATGGCCCTCAGCCCCTCACCCAGACTGGCC
>NW_005371125.1:2065407-2067873 GCF_000412655.1 Myotis brandtii | reverse complement strand
TCATCCAGGCTGGCCAGGCACCCCAGTGGGGACCCCCACCCTGAAGGGGGTGTGACCAGCTGCAAACAGCCATCAGCCCCTCACCCAGGCTGGCCAGGCACCCAAGTGGGACCCCCACCCTGATCCTGGACACCCTTCAGAGCAAACCAGCCGGCCCCCTCCCGTGCACCAGGCCTCTATCCTATATAGTAAAAGGGTAATATGTAAACTGACCCTAACAGCAGAAAGACTGGGAATGACTGGTCACTATGACACACACTGGCCACCAGGGAGCAGATGCTCAATGCAGGAGCTGCCCCCTGGTGGTCAGTGTGCTCTCACAGTGGGGAGCTCTGCTCAGCCACAAGCCAGGCTGATGGCTGCCAGTACAGCAGTGGTGGTGGGAGCCTCTCCTGCCTCCTCAGCAGCACTAAGGATGTCTGACTGCAGCTTATGTCTGCTCCCCGCTGGCAAGTGGACATCCCCCAAGGGTTCCCGGGCTGCCAGAGGGATGTCTGATTGCCATCTTAGGCCCAATCCCCTCGGGAGCAGGCCTAAGCAAGCAAGTGGTCACCCCCGAGGGGTCCCAGACTGTGAAAGGGCACAGGCCGGGCTGAGGGACCCCCTAGCCCCGAGTGCACAAATTTTTGTGCACCGGGGCTCTAGTATATAGATAAAATAATATAATGTTGGGTAGTCTCTCAAAATAATCCAATGGTGGAGAGCAAAAGAAGGTGAGGGAGAATAGATGAAACTCTATGGATATGTATTAATAACTGTTCAAAGGATTCATGAAAACACTGAGTTTCACAGCATATTTCTTCACTTATGTATGTTTGAAATATTATATAAAAATGTTAATCAAAAGGAAAAAAAAATAGATGTAGAAAAAGTATTTTACAAAAAAAATCCACCTTTCATGATTAAAACCCTCAATAAATTGGGTAAAAAAGATAACTCTGCATAATAAAGGTCATATATGACAAACCCACAGCTAATATTATATTCAACATTTTGAAATTGAAAGCCCTTTTCTCTAAGATTAGGAAAAATGACAAGTGTGTCCACTTTCACTACTCTTATTCAGTATACTACTGAACATCCTAGTTAAAGCAATTAAAAGTACCCAAAGAAATGAAAGGCATCCAGATCAGAAAGGAAAAAGTAAAATTATTTTTATTTGCAGATGTTATGTTCTTGTATAGAGAAAATCCTAAAGACTCAACCAAAAAGCTGTTGGAAGTGATCAATGAATTCAGTAAAGTTAGAGGATATAAAATCACCATATAGTAATTAATTGCATTTCTAAACACTGACAACACAACATTTGACAAGGAAATAAAGAAGACTATCCTGTAAAATAGCTATAAAAACAAGAAAATATGTAAGAATCAATTCAATCAAAGAAGTGAAAAATCTATACAATGAAAACTATAAGGCTCTGAAGAAAAAAATTGAAGAAGACACAAACAAATGGAAATATATCCCATCTTCATGAATCTGAATTTTTAATATTACTAAAATGTCCATACTACCAAGAGCCATCTACAGTTTCAATGTAATCCCTATCAAATTCCAATGACCTTTTTTCACAGAAATAGAACAATCCTAAAAATTGTATGTAACCACAAAAGATCTCCAATAGTTAAAACAATCATGAGAAAAAGGAATAAATCCAGAGGCATCACCCTTTTTGTTTTCAAAGTATACTACAAAGCTCTAGTAATTAAGACAGTATAGTTCTGGCATAAAAATAGACACTTAGACAAATAGCACAGAATCAAGAGCTCAGAAATAAACTATATATGAGTAGATTCAACTAATGCTTGACAAGATAACCAAGGAAATTCAATGTGGTAAGAACAGTTTCTTCAAAAAATGGTATTGGGAAAAAGGGACAACCATATGCAGAAAAAGGAAATTAGACCCCTATCATACACAACTTGTATACATTAACTCAAAATTAATTAAGGACTTAAACATAAAATCTAATAACTTAAAACTCCTAGAAGAAAACAGGGAAGAAAATCCTTGACTTTGGATTGGCCAGTGATGTCTTTGGAGTATGTCAAAATCATATGCAATAAAAGCAAAAATAAAAAAAATGGTATTTAAAAGAGCTAAACTTAAAGAAACAATTCATAGAATGGCGGGTACCAGAGGCTGGGGGTGAGGGAATTGGAGAGATGATGGTCAAAGTGTACTAACTTGCAGTTAGATGTTCTGGAGAATAAGTTTGGGAGATCTAATACCCAGCATTTTGATTACACTTAATAATACTGTATTATATGCTTGAAAGTTGCCAATAGAGTAAATCTTAAATGTGCTCACCACAAAAATAAATGATAGTTATGTGATGTGATGGAGGTGCTAATCATATCCTATACTAATAAAAGACAAACATGCAAATTGACCGTACTTTCGCTACGCCTTAAGCCACACCCACCAGCCAATCAGAGTGACTATATGCAAATTAACCCAACCAAG
>NW_005371125.1:2063564-2065337 GCF_000412655.1 Myotis brandtii | reverse complement strand
AAGGTTCCCCGCCTGCCGCGGCCCAGCTCTGAGCTCCACTGAAAGCAACAAAGTTTCAATTATAGGAGGTAAACAAACCCCAGATACCTGCTTTCAGCCAGCCGTGGCCACGGAGCTGCAGTGAGCAAGAGTGGGCTGCCCCTGGCGATGGAAGAAGCCAAGCTTTCAGCAGGCCTCCGCTAAAGGCAACAAAGTTTCAATTATAGAAGGTAAATAAATCCCAGGATTAAAAAAAAAGAGAGTGAAAGGAGAGGCTGGGAGCTTCCGTTCCTGGGGGGCTTGGCCAGCCTGAAAACGTCCCTCAGCCCCTCACCCAGACTGGCCAGGCACCCCAGTGGGGACCCCCCCATCCTAAAGGGGGTGTGGCCAGCCTGAAAACAACCATCAGCCCCTCACCCAGGCTGGCCAAACCTCCATGGGATGAGGGTCCCCACTGGGGTGGACATCCTCTGAGGGGTCCCACACTGCAAGAGGGCATAGGCCCGGCTGAGGGACCCCCCGAGTGCACAAATTTTGTGCACCGGGCCTCTAGTTGCAATATATAAGTGTATCAAATCAACATGTTGTACACCTTAATCTTACACAATGTTATATATAAATTATATCTCAATTAAAAATAATAATTTATAAATGAAGAACTAGATCTGACAAGCATATATTTAGAGTTCCATTACTTTTTTATTCTTTCAGTTTTTGTTGTTGAATTTGTTATGTAAGCGGTTTCTGACATCTTGAAAGAGTTAATAGTGCCATGAAGGCTATGTGATGAAGCTGGGATTATACACATCTACAAAACTGAAAGCAAAATTATTAGAATTAGGCAGTCTCATCTTTTCTCAAATTGAGACATCCATTCACACTCCAATTTTACCAACAAAATTTGTCTTAAATAGCATACTTAGGAAAATTTTTCTAACAATTTCAATGCAGGCATTTCCCCTCCCCCATGTACTTCTTTCTTTTCTTAATAGAAAGCAAATATAATTTCATTATGAACCTAGATCTAAATTTTTATTGCTTTCTATTTCAATTTTTCTTAAACTTGGAGCACTTTCCATGCCAAGTAAAGAAACAAACACACTTTTAGCTTTTATTTAAAATATGTTTTCATTTATTGTATTTTGTGTATGTCATAAATTATCAACTTAAAAGGCACTGTCATGTACTCTTTTTCGGTAATTCTTTTTTTTTTTACCCCCTCACTGACATTTATTTTCCATACTCAATTAATGAATCAAAATGATAATGAGGCCCCTAGGCTACTGTCAATCATTTTCAAAAATCATTAAAGAAGAAAAAAGAACCTGACATGGATGAAGGTTGTTTGTGAAAGCAACAAAATCTAACCGACTCCATTAAACATAAAAGAAATTCGCTTGGAAGATAATGAGCAGCTCTTCAAAGGGCAGCCTGGTCGCCCAGGTTCAGAAACAAATGGCGGACGAGGGAGGTCAGGCAGCAGGAGACGCAGCCCAGGTCCGGCCCCAGGAGCTGTATGGATGCGCGGCCTCTGGACCCCACTGCCACCGCCCAAAAGTGAAGACTATCTACGTGGTTCCTTCCTCCCTGGAGCTGGAGCCACCTGGGCTGAGTGCAGGTCACAGGACCACAGCCCAGGGGCCAGGGCATGGCAGGGGGCGGGGGGGAGGAAGGGAGGGAGAATCTGGCCTCTTGAACTTCTGTAGCAAGAATTTGGGCTCTGCCTCTTTTAAGCCTTACTCACTGGGGAAATTTAAAAAAAAAAAAAAAAAAAAAAAAAAAAAAAAATTCCCT
>NW_005371125.1:2059331-2062906 GCF_000412655.1 Myotis brandtii | reverse complement strand
GAAGACAGCCTTCAGTTGATCAGCAGCCTAGCCAGGATCTCTAGCCAGGATCTCCAGCCAAGTTCTGGCTAGGATCTCCAGCCAAGTTCTGTTGCCATGTTCTCTCGCTAGGTTCTCCAGCCAGGTTCTCCAGGTTCTCCAGCCAAGATCTGTAGCCAGGTTCTATCTAGGTTCTCTCGCCATGTTCTGTCTAGGTTCTGTCTCTAGGTTCTGTCTCTAGGTTCTTCAGCCAGGTTTTCTCGCTAGGTTCTGTTTCTAGGTTCTGTGTCATTCAGTAATTCTTAATACATTTCCCTTTTTGGTTCTATGCACTTTCTAAAATTATTTTTTTATAACTCACTTTCTGAAATGTGCTCTTGTCACTTAACTTTAGCTCTTCTATATATATTTTTCATTGAGAAAATTATTTTTGGAAGTTGAACAATATATACATTGAAACTGTTTTTCTTAGACATATTACTAATGACTATCTCCTATTAATCTTCAAATATAATATAATTACACTTTAGAATGAAGTACATTAAAATAAGTTGTTAGTTTAAGTAAAAGTTTTTTAGAGTTGAAATTTTATTCTCTCATGAAAGTCACAATCATATTTTTCTCCCTCATTACATGCATGGCTATCAGTAGCAAACTGGTTTTCTTTCTGCAGGTTAGTGATTGCATTATGAGAAGGGTTATATGACTATTCATTTGTTTTCTGTGTGCATGTGCATCTGTGTAATATGACTGTTACCTCTCACACAATTTAAACTTCAGCACTAATTTAGAAATATCTTTGACGCTTTGGTTTCAGTTTGGTTTAGTCCAAGTGATCATACCAAAATATGAGTAACACTAAATAATATTATTACTATAGGGAGAGGGGAGGAGATGATAGATAGATAGAAAGAAAGATGGTAGATGATGATAGATAGATAGATGATAGATAGATAGATATAGCTGATAGCAAAAGAGCCCAAAAGAAAGCACACAGCCTTTTTCTTCTAAAGAGATCACTAGCATACTTTAAAATTGGGACATATGTTTAACCTGCGACTTCAGTTTTGTTATTGCCACAAGCATCAGTATGGTAAGAAATGTTTATAGAATAAAATGCCAAGTTTTAAAGTAGTTATGCAATTACCATTGATGGTAAACATTGTGAAGACTTTAGTAATTAAGAAATTTTAAACATGTAATGTTTTATTTGCACCCTTCAGTAATGTATTCAGAACCTAATTATGTAAATAATAATATTATAAAAGAATTCTGGGCCATTAGTAATAAAATTGTAATACTTCGTATTTTAAAATATAAAATTGTTTTATTGTTGTGTTTCAGAATTTCATTCAATGATGATGAATTTCCACATTGACCAAATACTGATTTTAATACTTGGCCATTTTGGATTCAACTAAAATATGTATTCAGTGTTATGTACTGTGAAAACAGTTTCAAGAGTGGTATACCTTATTTGATCACCAACTTCCCAAAATTTGTATTCCATGCCATAGGAATAAGTTCCTTACTATAAACTTTCTACTTAAAAAATTCACTTTAAAATGTTATGTATGAAAATCTTGTTTCTTAGAGCTAAAACTTGATTCCATCTGAGCGCCACCCTGATTTCAGATGGCAATTACCACTTTCTTTAAATCCTGAAGAGCATGCTCAAAGATTTATTCTGAGCTTTCAAGATTAAAGAATGTGAGTTTACATTGATGCCTATGAGCCTTAGAAAAGGCAAATGCCAATCCAGCTCATTTTAAACCATCCCACTTTTCTGTTTCTAAGTAGCTATGAGCATGGACTATGCAGGTAAAAGGACCAGGGTTGGAATTTCAGCTCTTGGAGAAACCTTGGTGTGACCTTGGGCAAGTGATAATTAAATGAGATAAGACATTTAAAGAGAGAAAAGCTGTCAGAAGATGACAGCTATTATCATTTCCCCATAACCAATCATCTCCAGGAGAGGATGTGGGGCAGGGTAAGATCTCAATATTTTAAGATGAGCTTAAAATCATCTTGCTTCCTTTGAATGTCATTTTAAGAGCTAATATGAACTACTCAGTTACTGATTTTTCAACTTAAATACTACAGAAATAATTTGACTTCCTCATTCTTTATAAGTAAACATATTTTAATTATTTTTTCTGTACAAGATGAAAAAATTCTAAAAAGTATTTAAGAGATAAAACAGCCATATTTCCAACCAGAAGAATAAGAAAACCAATGATGTCCTTTCATGTTAAATTATAGGTATTTGCTAAAGAATAAATGCATGGTGAATGAATGAAGGTTCAGTTTTGTCAAAGCTAATATGTTATGTGTCCCTTTATCTTTAAATCAATAGATTTACATGAAAATAACATATACTATTTTCTCTGATTCTCACAATGTCCTGTAAATTGATAAGACAGCTATTGTTATTTCTAGTTTACCAAAAGGAAAAAAAAGTCTCATCAATATTAAATACTTACCCAAGGTAAATTGAAGACTTGAGGTCTGTTAACACTTAAGGCAGGATCCTCTCTGTTAACCCTTAAGGCAGGATCCTCTCCACAATACCATTCTGTGTCCTTGTACTGCAGCATGGTGAAGGTAGGCTGAGAAACATCTTCCTAGAGAGTTTCCTTACTTCCTTATAGTCCTTAAATATGCACTTGGCTGTTAAAACAAACTTGGTGCACATCAGCCTCTAGGCTAAAAAAGATTTGAGCTGCAATATCAAGTTGTAGACTGTGGATTAGGGATGACTTTGACAATTACTGTCTCTCAAAGTATCACAGGTAATTTACAGAACATTTTTTACACCAGACTCCTGAAGCATAGTGGGAACTAAAGCTCAACCTGCCGTTCAGAAGTCATTACCCAGGACAAATTTTCACCTGATACAGATTTTCAAAAATGATTGCAATCCTGACCAGATAAGGGTATCTGGTCACTTTACTCCAGGATTTCTTAACTTGGGTCTATCTCTGCCCTAGGAATCCATGGAAGAGTTTTAAGAGGGCCCCACACGGACATTTGAAAATATATGCAAAAGTATATGTATATGTATCTAATTTTTCTAGAAATGTGAACATTTGTTTTCATCAGATCCTCAGAATGTCTCCCCCAGAGTTAAGCTCCCACAAGAGGTTCTAGAGCAGTAGAAATTAGACCTTATTATTTAATTAAAAAAAATAATGTTCACCGTAACCAGTTTGGCTCAGTGGATAGAGTGTCGGCCTGCGGACTGAAGGGTCCCAGGTTTGATTCCAGTCAAGGGCATGTGCCTTGGTTGCGGGCACATCCCCAGTAGGGGGTGTGAAGGAGGCAGCTGATCGATGTTTCTCTCTCATCGATGTTTCTAACTCTCTATCCCTCTTCCTTCCTCTCTGTAAAAAAATCAATTAAATATATTAAAAAATTAATGTTCTATATCATCTCACACCTGCCAGAATGGCTATCATCAACAAACCAACAAACAACAAGTGTTGGAGAGGATGTGGAGAAAAAGGAACCCTTCTGCACTGCTGGTGGGAATGCAGACTTGTGCATCCACTGTGGAAAACAGTATGGAGTTTCCTCAAAAAACTAAAAATGGAACT
>NW_005371125.1:2056538-2058792 GCF_000412655.1 Myotis brandtii | reverse complement strand
ATGGGGGGATGAGGACACATTTGTAATACCTTAACCAATAAAGAAATTTAAAAAATTAATGTTCTATTTATGTTGCGAATTTTTATTATGCTGCATACTTTTAATAAAACTATATAATTTCACCAAATCTTCCCAAATATATTTTGGATTCCTATGGGACTCCTGATGGCCGAAGAGGTTGTTACATTCTATATCAATTTGAAGTGCTTGTCAATGTCTGTGGCTACTGAAGAATGGGTACTAGCAGGAATTTTCTTATATAATACTAGAGGCCCAATGCATGAAAATTCGTGCACTGGGAGGGGGGTGTCCCTCAGCCCAGCCTGTGCCCTCTCCCAGTCCAGGAGCCCTTGGGGGGTTGTATGACTGCGGTGGGGATTGGGCCTAAGCCACAGTCAGATATACTTAGCGTCACCACCGCTGTTGCGCTCGCCAGCCCTCAGCCTGGCTCGTGGCTGAGCGGCACTCCCCCTATGGGAGTGCACTAACCACCAGGGGGCAGCACCAGCCCCACTCCCCATTGTGCCTCTGCTGGTGGCCTCCCTCTGCAGGAGCAACTAGCGGCCTGATGAGGGAACAATGCTGGCTGGCAAACAGCCATCTCTGTCCCCCTTTGCTTTGCTGCTGCCGCTGCCGCTGCCACCACCGGTGGCCTCCCTCTGCAGCAGGCAACCTGTGCAGCGATCAGGGGGCTGCCAGGAAGCGGCTGGCCCATACCCCTGCTCACCCCTCCTCCGCTACCTGTTGCCACAGCACCCCAATCACCGTCCCCTCCTTCTGCCCACTGGCACCCACTTTGGCTGGTCTGGCACCACCCACTTGCCAGCCCCAACCCCCGCCAACCGGTCATTCTGCTGTTTGGTCAATTTGCATATTAGGCTTTTATTATATAGGATTTGTTAATGATTCTCCAGAGTTTATCAGACAGTTATTTAAACTTTGTTTATGGTATACTGCTTTAAAAATTTATGTATGCTTTATATACAGTGAGGCCTTGACTTAGGAGTTTAATTCGTTCCGAGACCGAGCTCGTTAAGGAGCTCATTAACTCAAATTACTCTATCAACTCAATGCAAAAAATAGGCCGAGAGACAGCTGGTATCTCAAAAAACTCGTTAGTCGGGACACTCGTAAGTCAAGGCCCCACTGTATGGGTCTATTTATATATATTTCATACATACACTCATATATTGTCTGATTTTTATCTCAGTGTCATAAATATCAGTTTTCTTTTGTACTATTGCAGATGGTTCAGTTTTTTCCTGTGTTTACTCCATTACTGCCAAAGAACTAGGAAATTTGCCACATTTTTATTATAATCCCTTGATTGCCTATCTTTATCTTCTAATGGTTACAACTGAAAAGTGAAAATCAATAATTATATTTATTCATTTATTTTAAAAATATATTTCCACTTAATCTACATTTCTCCAGTTGGTTTTTGCAATCTGTGAAATCTTCATTAAAAATAATAAGTCAAGCTCTAACCGGTTTGGCTCAGTGGATAGAGCATCTGCCTGGGGACTGAAGGGTCCCAGGTTCGATTCTGGTCAGGGACATGTACCTTGGTTGTGGGCACAAACCCAGTAGGGAGTGTGCAGGATGCAGCTGATCAATGTTTCTCTCTCATGGATGTTTCTCTCTATCCCTCTCCCTTCCTCTCTGTAAAAAATCAATAAAATATATTTAAAAAATAATAAGTCAATATGTTAATGCATCACCTTTCTCAATGAGCACAAAATAATCAGTGTTCAAGATTTCCAAGTCATTTCTCTTACTGTGTACCACTAGCCTCACAATTCATTGTCATTCTAAAATATGTTGCTGTGTCTAATGAAAGTAAAAGAAACCAACCCTTGCTTTTTTATTATTTTATTTTATTTTTTTAAGGAAGGTATTACAAATAGTAGTACATATGTCTCCTTTTTTTTTCTTATTGACCTACCCCTGGCCTCTCCTACCCCCCAGCACTTGCCCTCGACACCCCCCCTCCAGTGTCTTGTGTCTGTTGGTTGTGCTTACATGCATGCATACAAGTACTTCGGTTGATTTCTTACCCCCACAACCCTCCCCTACCTTCCTGCTGTAGTTTGACAGTCTGTTAGATGCTTCTTTGCCTCTGTCTATTTTTGTTCAACAGTTTATAATGTTCTTTATTATCCATAAATGAGTGAGATCATGTGGTATTTATCTTTCACTGACTGGCTTATTTCACTTAGCATAATGCTCTCCAGTTCCATCCATGCTGTTAAAA
>NW_005371125.1:2053396-2056432 GCF_000412655.1 Myotis brandtii | reverse complement strand
GGCTGTTTCTAAGTCTTAGCTATGGTAAATTGTGCTGCTATGAACATAGGGGTGCATCTATCCTTTCTGATTGGTGTTTCTGGTTTCTTGGGACATATTCCTAGAAGTGGGATTACTGGGTAAAATGGCAGGTCCATTCTTAATTTTTAAAGGAAATTCCATATTGTTTTCCACAGTGGCTGCACCAGTCTGCATTCCCACCAGGAGTGCACGAGGGTTCCTTTTTCTCCACATCCTCTCCAGCACTTGTCCTTTGTTGAGTTGTCGATAGCCATTCTGACAGGTGTGAGATGGTACCTCATTGTTGTTTTGATTTGCATCTCATGGATGATGAGTGACTTTGAGCATATTTTCATATGTCTCTTGCCTTTCTGTATGTCCTCTTTCCGAAAGTGTCTATTTAGGTCCTTTGCCCATTTTTTAATTGGATTGTTTATCTTCCTTTTGTTGAGTTGTATGAGTTCCCTGTAAATGTTGCAGATTAAACACTTATCAGAGGTAACATTGGCACATATGTTCTCCCATGCAGTGGGCTTTCTTGTTGTTTTGTTGATGGTTTCTTTTGCTGTGCAGAAGCTTTTTCTTTTGATGCAGTCCCATTTGTTTATTTTCTCTTTAGTTTCCATTGCCCTAGGAGCTGTGTCTGTAAAGACATTGCTATGACAAATGTCTGCTATTTTGCTGCCTAAGGCTTCATCTAAGATTTTTATGGTTTCCCATCTTATGTTTAAGTCTTTTACCATTTTGAGTTTATTTTTGTGTATGGTGCAAGTTGGTGGTCTAGTTTCATTTTTTTTGGAAGTAGTTGTCCAATTCTCCCAACACCATTTATTGAAAAGACTGTCTTGCCTCCTTTGTCAAATATTAATTGAGCATGATGGCTTATGTTTATTTCCGGGTTCTCTGTTCTGTTCCACTGGTCTATATGTCTGTTCTTGTGCCAGTACCAGGCAGTTTTGGGAACACGGGCTTTGAAGTATAGTTTGATATCTGGTATTGTGATCCCTCCAACATTGTTCTTCTTTTTCAGGATTGTTGCAGGTATTTGGAGTCTTTTTTAAATTCCAGATGAATTTTTGGAGAATTTGTTCTAGGTCTTTGAAGTATGCTGTTGGTATTTTATTTTATTATTTTTTTATTTGGTCAAACATTTCATTAACTCATCCCTATGCCGTTGGTATTTTAATGGAATTGCACTGAATTTATAGATTGCCTTGGGTAGTATGGACATTTTAATGATATTGATTCAACCAATCCATGAACTTGGTATATTCTTCCATTTGTTCATGTCTTCCTCTATCTATTTTTTTAGTGTCCTGAAATTTTCTGAGTACAGGTCCTTTGTCTGCTTGGTTCAGTGTATTCCAAGGTATCTTATTTTGTTGTTGTTGTTGCAATGGTAAATGGGATTGCTTTTTTAAATTTATCTTTCGGTGAGTTTATTATTGGTGTATAGAAAAGCCATAGACTTCTGGGTGTTAATTTTATATCCTGCTACATTGCCCAATTCATTTATTAAGTCTAGTAGTTTTTTTATGGAGTCTTTGGGGTTTTGTATGTACAATATCATGTCATCTGTAAATAATGACAGTTTACTTTTTCTTTTCCAATTTGGATGCCTTTTATTTCTTCTTCTTGTCTGATTGCAATGGCTAGTACTTATAGTACTATGTTGAACAGGAGTGGTGGCAGTGGGCATCCCTGTCTTGTTTCTGTTCTTAGGGGAAATGGTTTTAGTTTTTGCCCATTGAGTATAATGTTGGCTGTGGTTTGTCACACATGGCTTTTCTTATGTTGGGGTATGATCCTTCTATTCCCACATTCCTGAGAGTTTTTATCAAGAAAGGGTGTTGGATTTTGTCAAATGATTTTTCTGCATCAATGGATATGATTATATGGTTTTTATCTCTCAGTTTGTTTAGGTGGTGTATCACATTTATTGATTTGTGGATATTCTACCATCCTTGCATCCCTGGAATAAATCCCACTTGATCATGGTATATGATCTTTTTGATGTAATGTTGGATTTGATTTCCTAGAATTTTGTTGAGGATTTTGGCTTCTATGCTCATTAGGGATATTGGCCTGTAATTATCTTTCTTTGTATTATCTTTATCTGGTTTTGGTATTAGGGTAATGCTGGCTTCGTAGAAAAAACTTGGAAGTGCTCCTTCCTCTTGAATTTTTTTCGAATAGTCTGAGGGAGATAGGTTTTATTTCTTTTTTAAATGTTTGATAAAACTCCCCTGTGAAGCCGTCTGGTCCATGGATTTTGTTTATTGGAAATATTTTGATTACTTCTTCAATTTCCTCCATATTTATTGGCATATTCAGATTTCTTTATTCCTCCTGGTTGAGTTTTGGAAGGTCGTATTTTTTTTTAGGAATATGTCCATTTCTTCTAGGTTGACCAGTTTGTTGGAGTAGAGTTGCTCATAGTATTTTTTTTTTTTTTACCATTCTTCGTATTTCTGTGGGGTCTGGTGTTATTTCACTTTCTTCGTTTCTGATTTTGTTTATTTGGGTCCTCTCTCTTTGCTTCTTGGTGAGCCTGGCTAGAGCTTCATCAAAATTGTTTATCCTTTCAGAGAACCAGCTCTTGGTTTCATTGATCTTTTGTTTTTTTTTTCTATGTCATTTATTTCCATTCTGATATTTATTATTTCCTTCTTTCTACTCACACTGAGCTTTTCATGTTGCTCTCTTTCTAATTCTTCAAGTTGCAGAGTTAGATGGTTTATTACCAGTTTTTCTTGTTTTTTGAGGTAGGTCTGTAATGCTATTAACTTCCCTCTCAGGATTGCTTTCACTGTTTCCCAAAGATTTTATGTTTGATAAAACTCCCCTGTGAAGCCGTCTGGTCCATGGATTTTGTTTATTGGAAATATTTTGATTACTTCTTCAATTTCCTCCATATTTATTGGCATATTCAGATTTCTTTATTCCTCCTGGTTGAGTTTTGGAAGGTCGTATTTTTTTTTAGGAATATGTCCATTTCTTCTAGGTTGACCAGTTTGTTGGAGTAGAGTTGCTCAT
>NW_005371125.1:2031229-2053004 GCF_000412655.1 Myotis brandtii | reverse complement strand
TTTTATTACCAGTTTTTCTTGTTTTTTGAGGTAAGCCTGCTCTTCCCTCTCAGGACTGCTTTCATTGTGTCCCATAGATTTTGGATTGTTGTGTTTTCATTGTCACTTGTTTCCAGGATGCTTTTTATTTCTTTTTTGATCTCTGGTAACCCACTTATTGTTTAATAGCAAGCTATTCATCCTCCAAGTGTTTGAATTTTTGTGGTTGTTTTTACTGTAGTTGATTTCTAATATTATGCCATTTTTATCTGTGAAGATGCTTGATATGATTTCAATCCTTTTGAATTTGGGGAGAATTTGCCTTTGTCCCGATATGTGGTCTATCTTTGAAAATGTCCCATGTTCACTTGAGAAGAATATATATTCTGTAGTTTTGTAGTTGCATGTTCTAAAGATGTTGATTAAGTCCATTTGATCAAGTGAGTCATTTAGAATTGATGTGTCTTTGCTAATTTTTTGTCTAGAGGACTTATCCAGTTTTGTTAATGGAGTATTAAAGTATCCTACTATGATTGTGTTGCTATCAATCTCTCCCCTGATATCTTCCAGAAGTTTTTTTTTTTTAAATATATTTGGGTGCTCCTGCATTGGGTGAATACATGTTTACCAGAGTTATATCCTCTTATTGTATCAAGCCCTTTAGAATTATGACGTGGCCCTTATTGTCTCTTGTTATGGTCTTCACTTTGAGGTCTATTTTGTCAGATATAAGTATTGCTATCCCAGCTTTTTTTTTCATTTCCAATTGCCTGGTAGATATTTTTTCATCCCTTCACTTTCAGTCTGTGTGATTCCCTTGTTCTGAGGTTGGTCTCCTGTAGAGAGCATTTATATGGGTCATGTTTTCTTATCCATTCAGTCACTCGATTTATTTTGATTGCAGCATTTAATCAATTTATATTTAATGTTATTATTGAGTACTTATTTATAGACATTTCTGTACTTTATGCCTGTGTTCCTTCCTGCATTTATATTTCTTCTTTTTACAGCATTCCCTTTAGCATATCTTGCATTGCTAACTTGGTATTGATAAACTCCCTTAGCCTTTTTTTGTCTGTAAAGCTCCTGATTTCCCTTTCAGTTTTGATTGATAGTCTTGCTGGATAGAGTATTCTTGGATTCAGTCCTTTGCTTTGCATCACTTTGTATAACTCCTTCCATTCCCTTCTACCTTTATGTGCTTCTGTTGAGAAACCATTTGATAATCTGATGGGGGATCCTTTGTAGGTAACTCTCTGTCTCTCTCTTGCAGCCTTTAATATTCTCTCTTTGTCGTTAACATTTGCCATTGTAATTATAATGTCTTGGTGTGGGTTTTTTTGGGATTCATCTTTTTTGGGCCTGTGTGTAACTTTTTTCTTCCCCATGTCAGGGAAGTTTTCTGTCATTATGTCTTCAAATATATTTTCTAATCCTTGCTGCTCTTCTTGTCCTTCTGGCAGCCCTATTATACATATGTTAGTTTGTTTCATGTTGTCCCAAAGCTCACTTAGGCTCTCCTCCTGGTTTTTAATTTTTTTCTCCAGTTGCTCTCCAGTTTGGACTCGTTTCTCTACATTATCTTCTAACTCACTAATTTGGTCCTCTGCTTCTTCCAGTCTACTGTTGAATCCTTCCATAGTGTTTTTTATTGTAGCCATGTTACTTTTGATTTCTTCTTGATTTTTGCATAGGTTGTTGATTTTCTTGTCCATCTGGTGTATGAGCTGTGTGACCATTATTCTGAATTATTTTTTCTGTCATGCTGCGTGCCTCCGTTTCACTTATTTCCTATCTTGGTGATTCCTCTTTTTCTTTCCTCTGGGGATTGTTTCATTGTCTCTCCATTCTATCACCAGAAGGTTCAAATGCCAAGTAGCGGGTGCCTGGGCCGTATGCAGTGGGAGCTTTGTGCCACCCAAGTGTCAATGAAGAGCTCCTACACTGAGACATGTGGCTGCCATGGTTTGGTGGGAGTCATGCTCGCCCAGGATCAGAGACACTGGCACTCAATGCAGCCTCATGTGCGCACCTAGAATCAGGGACCCCACCTGCGCTGCACTGGAAAAGAGACCCCACTTTCGTGTGCCAAAAATGAGAGTCTCCTAGCACATGCTAGGAGTCAGAGTCACTCTGTGCCTGTGCCGAGATTCAACTATCAGAGTCTCAGTTGCTTGGTGTGGCCTGGTGCCCAGAATCAGTGTCCCTGTGTGCACATGCACGGAGAATTGGGGTCACTGGCTCATAGCGTGCATACCCTGGGAATCAGGGATCCCAGGTGCGTGCGATGAGAAACAGAGTCAAGTCACTGGTGCTCAGTGCTGCCTCTCATATGGAGAATCATGGTCTCCAGTCTGCTTGGGATATCAGGTTGCACAACTGCCCTGTGTTGTCAGGAGTTCCACTCCTGTGCTGCAGAAAACAGACTTTTGTGTGCACTTGCCTAGAATCAAAGTCAGGTGGCACTGCCTCCCTGTGTGGGCATGGGGTCTGGTCATGCAAGTGCAGCCTCCCAGTGTCCACGAGCCAAGGCTCAAATTCAGGTAGCTGCCCTGTGTGGGCAGGAGGCCTGCTTGTGCGGGTCGGGTCTAGCAGTTCCTATGGTGCTGCAGCGAGCCTGCAGGGAGGTGGATGGGCTCTGTGACTCAGAGAAACCTATTGCCGGGATATCTAGATTCTTGGTGTCTGTGGGTCTGCAGCTGTGGTTGCAGGTCTTTGCCCTAGTGGCTGTAGGGTTCTGGTTTGTGTCTGAGACCAGATTGAGTGGTGATGAGGCTAGGATCCTAATCTCAAGCAGTTCTGTTTTTCAAGATGGTGCGGTCTCCGTGCCCAAGCTGGCCGCCCCCAGAGTATCCGCGGTGACAGTGGAGTTTTGATGTCTAAGACTGCCCGGTTTAGCAGCCCCTTGAAAGACTTGCAGGATCTAACTGTACCTAGCTCTCTCTCTCTCTCTCTCTCTCTCTCTCTCTCTCTCACACACACACCACACACACACACACACACACACACCACATCCACATACATCTCTATCGCTCCCTCACTCTCTCACACTCTCTCCCTCCCTACCTTCTTGCCATTCACCATCTTTTTCTCCCCAACCCTTGCTTGACAAGAATGCCCAGCACAAGCAAAGGCTTAATTCTTTCAATATTTTATAAGACTATTCCAGCATTTGGGATGGTTTCCTAACATGCTCACCTAGTAGCCTGGTTTGCTCTTGTTTAGGACAAGGCAATACTAATATGGAGGCCAAATGATTTTGAGATTTGTTCCAGGACTTATTCTGACCATGTCTTTTAGCCAGATATCTCCTTTTACTGTGTAATTCAGTATGACCCAAGGTGATGGTAAAACCCCTGTTACTGCCAAACACAAAGACACAGCCTGAGTTTGTTTTAATGATATCCAAGAGCACATGAGTTTTATGTTTCTTGCAGAAGCAGGAAGTTCCTCAACTTTTATTTCTCTATTTGGAAATGTGAATTTTAACTTTGAGCATAGGTAAGAAATGTTTCCAATACTGAAAACAGGAAGGAAAAAAACACTATGCAGTTTATTTTTTTTAATTTATAGATTTGTTTCCTTCAGCATGCAGATTGTTGAATAAAATCCATAATGTTATTTCTAAACACTCCTTTCCACTTTAATTTACACAACACCTAAATGCAATGGGTTGTAAGCTCTATAGAGAAGGAAATAAAGATCATCATCAAAAAGGGCTCATTCCTGCCCTAGTAGGTGTGGCTTAGTCAATAGGAGCTTTGTGCTGTACAGCTAAAGGTTATGAGGTTATGAGTTGGATTCGTGTCCAGGGCACATGCCCAGGTTGTGGGTTTGATCCCAGGAGGCAACAGACCATCACCTCTCTCTCTCTCTCTCACTCACTCTCCTTTCCCTTTGTCTAAAAAAATAAATGAAAATATCTTCCAGTGAGGTTTTTTTAAGGGCTCATTCCTCTCACAGACCAACCAAATGTATTACACTCCATAATAGGAAACAATGACTGTACCAAACATGTAGATGACCTAAAGACAAAACAAAAATATAAACTACACAAATAATTAAACATGTACATGATCTATTAATCCTTTATAAGTGTTAAATAATTCATTTATTAAAGACTAGAGGCCCAGTGCACAAAATTCATGCACGGAAGGGAGGTTCCCTTAGCCCAGCCTGCACCCACTCCAATTGGCAACCCCTCGGGGGATGTCCAAATGCCAGTTTAGGACCGATACCACTGGCCTAAACATATATCTGTGGGATTGGGCCTAAACCAGCAGTCAGACACCCCTCTCACAATCTGGGACCTCTGGCTCCTAACCATTCACTTGCCTGCATGCCTGATTGCCCCTAACCCCTCTGCCTGCCTGATCGCCCCTAACTGCCTCTGCCCGCCTGATCACTCACAACTGCCTCTGCCTGCCTGCCTGATGGCCCCCAACTGTCCTCCCCTGCAGGCCCAGTTGCCCCAACTGCCCTCTCCTGCTGGACTGATCTCGCCCCCAATGGTCCTCCCCTGCCAGCCTGATCTCACCCCCACCTGCCCTCCCCTGCAGGCCTGGTTGCCCCAACTCCCCTCCCCTGCAGGCCTGATCTTGCCCCCCAACTGCTCTCCTCTGCTGGCCAATTTGGTTCTGATTGGTCGTTTTCTATGCCAGTCAGCATCAAAAACTCTGCCTCCTGGACAGCCATTAGTTCCTCACAGCGCCCACATTTGGTTCTGATTAGCCGGTCCCTATGCCAGGCAGCGTCCAAAGCTCCACTTCCTAGGCAGCCATTGGTTCTTCACAGCAGCCACATTTGGTTCTGATTGGTCGGTTCCTATGCCAATCAACATCAAAAACTCTGCCTCTTAGGAAGCCATTTGCTCCTCATAGCAAGAAGACTCTGTTCTGATTGGTCTGTTCCTATGCCAGTCAGCGTCTCTGGGCCTATCAGTGGGGTCTGATCAGAAATGCGGGGCTGATCAGCAGCCCTGGTGGAGGTCTGGAGAGAAATGGAGGTGCAGCTGCTGACCAGGAACTGATAGAAAGAGAGAGGCAAGTGCTGATCTACAGCTGCCACAGAGACTCCAGATCATACCCTGCTTCTCTCTTCAGGCCTCTCTCTGGGCCTAATTCGCAGCCCCCTCAGCAGTCAGTGCTGGGTCACCTTGCCTGCAGCAGAAGCAGTCAGTGCTGACTGCAGGAATGACTTTCGGTTGGTCGAGCCTTGGTTGTTACCGGTCATTGCGACCCAGGGTTTTTATATATTAGGATTATATTGAAAAGGAATAATATGTTTCAAGCCATGTGTACACTGTGCAAAATGAGGTTAGAAAGTATGAGCTGAATAGACCAACCATTCATTGTGTTCACTGTTCTTTCTTACTCCATATTTAAAAAGGTAAGATTTTTAGTTAAGCCTTAAATACTTATTGTATTAGATGCCACTTCCACCACTTGTAATTAAATGATCTTTGGTTTGAAAAAAGCATGGACAACTGGACAGCTCAATAAAAATTCATTTTACGCTTCTCAGTTATTATATAGATATAGAACATTTATATATACATTTTCCATTTCTTGCTACATCCCTAGCAGCTGTACTAATTTAAAAATGCCTTTTATCATTTTTATGATGCTTTGAAATCTCCACAATCACTTTAAACTATTCTTGTGAATCCAGTTATTGTTGTATACTATTTACCACACTAGTTAGACTAAACCACATTGTTTGGTCTATTGTTTGGAATTATACATGCTTATTGTTTTCTGAGATTGTATGACTATCAAGACATTACAAATGATATAATCCAAGTTTTAAAAGAGGGAATTTTTAATTTTTTAATTCATTTTAGAAAGAGAAGAACAGAGAGGAAGAGAAATAGAAACATCTATGAGAGAGAAACATCCATTGGCTGCCTCCTGCACGCCCTCTACTGGGACTGAGCCTGCAACCTGAGCATGTGTCCTGATCTGGAATTGAACCAGTGACCTGTCAATGCATAGGAAGACAACCAACTGAGCCATACCAACCAGGAAAGAGAGGGAATGTTTTAATGACTATTTTTCTTTATTTAATTGCAATGTATTCATTCCAGGAATTAAGGCATAGTGAGTACTTTGAAGGATCCAAAGAGAACTAGAATATTAAGAACTGCCTTAAATATCAAAGAGGTTCTACAATAGCCTGTCAATTAAAATCATCATGTTAATAATATTTTCAAGTTATATGACAATTCCATAGCTGCAATTATTTTACAAGGGGTCACTGATCATGTCATAATAAAATGATAGGAAGGAGCACATTTTTATGAGAAAAAAATAAAAGATTGTCAAAACTGCCCTAGAGATGTTTAAACATACTATGAGATAACTTTAGCACTGATGCAGAGTGTGATGATACTTCATCATCAATCCTAAGTAGAAAGACTGGATCAAGGGTTCTTCAAATTTCAAAGGGGATTTCTATTGTCCTTACAGTTAAGTCTGTGGTCTAAAGCTTCTAACTGCCTTAATAATTGAAACCCAAAAGTCCTCTTGGCTCTTGGCTCTTGAATTTTAACCCTAATGAGTCACTTTACACCTCTTACCTAGTTTTATAGATGAGGAAAATGATGCTCAATGTGCTTAAATTTCTTTTCGGTTATCACCATAAAGATGAATGAAAATAAGAATGGGACTTGAACAAGACTTTTTTTTTCTGGCTCTGAGCTTGGGCAATGAATCAAGAATACTCAGTTTTGACATTAATTAACCCTATTACTCTTAGTTAAGTTACTTATTTTCTTTGAGTCTCAAGAATAAAAGTAGGGTGAAGGCAGTTTAGAAGAGTCATGAGTTCAGCCACAAAGTATTTGTTGAGCACCAATTATTTATCAGGCAATTTAGGAGCACTGGAGTTGTAGTATTGAATGAGAGATACACTGTCAATAACTTCATGGAGCTTAGATTCTAGTAAGGAAAGAGAGCAGCAGACAGAAATGTATAAATAAACAGGTATATAAAATATGTTGGTAATAATAAGTACTATGCTGATAATAAAATAAATGTTAAGGGTCGAATGAGAAGCTACTCCAGATTGGGTGGTCAAAGACGACTTCATTGAGAAACTGACATTTAAAAATATCAAATATACATACTAGAGGCCCGGTGCATAAAAATTTGTGCACTGAGGGTGTCCCTCAGCCTGCCTGCCCCCTCTCACAGTCTGAGAGCCCTCATGGGATGTCCTACTGATGGCTTAGGCCTGGTCCCCACGGGAACCGGGCTTAAGCCACAGTCTGGCCTCCCTCTGTGGGAAGCGACTGGGCCAATCAGAGGAAGGCAACACCCCCATCACCCTGCTGCTGCTGCCACTACCAGCGGCCAGCCTTTCTCAGCCCTTGCAGCCACTGTGGCTTTGTCTAGAAGGACATCCGGAAGGACATCCAGAAGACGCCCAGTGTATCCAGTCTAATTAGCATATTACCCTTTTATTAGTATAGATATGCATTCACTGCATCCTAATGTTAACAAATGTAGACACTTAAACATTTTAATTTGGTACATACTAATGTGGAAATTTTATAGATGAAGAAATTGAAATGCATAGAACTGAATTGACCTTCCCAAGGTCATATAGCTAAGCAAGTGTCACAGCAAAGTTTTGAGTCCAGGCTGCACAGGTCTCAATGCTCTGTTACCTTTTATTTTCCCATTGAAATATAGCTGACCTATAACATTGTGTAAGTTTAAGGTATATGATATATTTATTTGATACTTTTATATGGTGTAGTGCAATATGATTATTACCATAAGGTTAAATAATTAAAAAATTGTCACATTTTTTTTTCATTTTTGTGTTGGGAAGAATTAAGATTTAATCCCTAAGCAGCACCGAAATTTATAAGATAGTACTGTTGACTACAATTTTGAAAAAGATAACATCTAATAGCAAGAAAGATTGAGCCATATAAAGATTAGAGAAAGAACATTTCCCCCCCCCCCAAAAAAAAGAAAAGAGCTGGAAGGAAATTTGACTTGGTGTGTATAAAAAGCAAAATACAATATACAGATGATGTATTGAAGAATCGTATATCTGAAACCTATATAACTTTATTAACCTACTACAGGTCTGGTGCACAAAATTCTTGCATGGGTATGGTCCCTAGGACTGGCCTGCAATAAGGGCCATCTTCCCCAGATGCCCACAGCCGGCCCCGCCCCCTGCCACCACCCATCCCCTGTTCCCCATTCACGATCAGGTAATCGGTGCCTGATGGCCAGGGTAAGGTACCCAGAGGTCAGCTGTTCCTGCCCACTTGCCAGCCTGCCCCTGCCGCGGGTGGCCGTCAGGCGACCAGAGCCTGCCAGCCAGGGAAAGGGACCAAGAGTTGGTCAGTGCACCTCATAGTGACTGATGCAGTGGTCGTTCTGGTTGTTCTGTCTTTAGGGTCAATTTGAATATTACCCTTTTATTATATAGGATAGAGGCCTGGTGCACAGGTGGGGGGGGCCCTGGATCGGGGTGGGGGTCCCTTCTGGGGGTAGGGCGGGGGGGCGAGGGGCTGTGGGTGGTTTGCAGGCCGGCCATGCCCCCAATCAGGGTGGGGATCCCCACTGGGAGTGGGGCCATCTTGGGCGAGGAGCCACAGGCAGTTTGCAGGCTGGCCACACCACCGATTGGGGTGGTTGTCCATGCTGGGGGTTGGGGCCAGCCTGGGCAAGGGGCCATGAGCAATTTGCAGGCTGGCCACACCCCCGGCTTTGTCAGGAAGGATGTCCAGAATTACATCCAGAAGACATCCGGTCTATCCCATCTAATTAGCATATTACCCTTTTATTAGTGTAGATGTCAACCTAATAAATTCAGTTTAAAAATAAAAGTAACAAAGGAAACAGATTAACAGAGCTCACGCCATCTTGAAGGGGAGAGTCCCCTCTTCTAGAAACTCATCAGCACCACCACCCAGACTGGCCTTGGACACTGCCTGTGACCCTGCAGCCCATCCAGCCAAAATCCTTCTGCCCCACCGGCAGACCAGCAGATCCTAGGACATCCATCTCCAAGGGTGCACAGCTCCCACAGCAGTAAGTGCAACTTTCCCCTCCTCAGCTGCTGACTTCTGAACACCTCAGTTGCACCTTCCCAGCATGCAGGCTTCCTGAGCCCACCACCACACAAGCCACTCTTGGATGCCACTGTTAGCCCCTGCTGGGTGCGCTCTTATCCAAACAAGGACACACGACTCCAGCAGTAGAAAATCTGAATTCCCCCTTCCCGGCTGCCTGCCCACAGGACACCTAGGTTGTGTGACACCAGTGCAAGGACCCCTCTCAGTGTGTGAGTGCGCCACCCTGGCAAATGGCCCCCAGTGCCTCTGTGAGCCACCACTGGGATCGCGTAAATCCAACCAAGGATGCAAGGCCCCAGCAGCAAAAACTGAGTCTTTCCACTCCACAGCTGCTGATCTCGGGACACCACAGTTGCGCCTTTCCTGCATGCAGGCCTCCTGAGCCCCACCACCCCAACAGGTGGCTCCTGGGTGCCTCTGTGAGCCCCTGCTGGGCATGTGCAAATTCAACCAAAAATGCAAGTCAGAAAAAATTAGGAATCCCCCCTCTCCAATTGCAGGCCTCCAGACACCGCAGTTGTGCCTTTCCAGCGCGCAGGCCTACTGAGCCTGCTGCCCCTATAGGTGGCTCCTGGGTGCCTCCTTGAGCCCCCACTGGGCATCCTCTTATCCAAACAAGGGCACACAGCCCTGGCAGTAAAAATTTGGACTTCCCCCTTCTTGGTTGCCTTCCCACAGACACTGCGGTCATGTGGTTTCAGAACGAAGGCCCCCTGAGCCTGCTGCTCCAGTAGGCAACTCCCAAGTACCTCTGTGAGCTTCCACTAGGCGCACTCATATCCAACCAAGGATGAAAGGCCTTGGCAGCAGAAACTCAGACTTACCCCTCCTAGGCTGCTGACCTCCAGTTACTGCTGTTACACTGATCCAGCATGCTAGCTCCCTGAGCCCACTGCCCCAGCAGGAGGCCCCTGTGTGCTTCTCTGAGCCACCACAAGGCACAACCCCAGCTGCTGGCATCCAGTCCCTGTGGTAACATGGCTCCAGGATACGGGCCCCCTGAGCCCATTGCCCCAGCATACAACATGTGGGTGCCTCTGTAAGCAGCCACTGGGGGCATGTATTCCCCTGAAGAAGAACTGGGACTTCTACCTCCACAGTGCTGGTGGCACACCACAATCACTCTGATCCAGCGTGTGGGCCCCATGAGCACACACACCTTGCACACAGCTCTTGGGCCCCTCTGTGAGCTGCCACTAGGTGTGTGTCTCTCCAACCAACTGTGCATGGCTCCCTCAGCATGATCCATGGTATCCCCCTCCTGGCTACCTACCTCTGGACAGCTTGGTGAGTTACCGAGGACTTGCTTCCCTGGACAAGATCACATTGTTTCAGCCACAGTCTCTGAGATTCCTACATCACCAGATGCAGGATCATGAACCCCCATGTGATTCAGAGAGGGAAATAATTTTGGCCAGAGTCCCACTGTCTCAACAACAGACTACGAGAAACCACATCCCCCCTCCACTGTCACAGGCTCTGGACCCTCATAGTGAGTTGCAGAGTGATACTAATCCAGAAAGAGTCACACCACACTGGCCAAAGTCACAGTACCTGAGCCTCAGGCCCTGAGACTCCTTCATCCAAGGCCATGGACTCTGGAAACCCACAGTGAGCACATACCAGTGAGACTTCAGACAATCTTTTACACAAGAGCCAGAACCATGATCACATCCAAAACAGCTTTCACAAAGAAGGCAGGGGTGAGTCATATTGCCAATCTGTGACGAGATTTCATCCACAAATAAGAAACTAACATTCAAGATCCAACTACATCAAGAGAACACAAATAGATCAAGTAGGGAGCTCAGCTAGATCACCAAGCCCAGGAGACTTGAGAGACTGCACCAGTAGCACCACCCACAAAGAACCAGGGTAGCAAAGCAGTTGTATCAAGGACACAGAAACAATTAAAATGGTACAGCAAATAATGGGGAGAAAAAAAAGCAATCCCAAAAGGAAAGAAAAAGAGAAATCATCGGAAAGAGAATTAAAGGAAATGGAGGCAAGTAACATGTCACAGAAAGAATTCAGAGTAATGGTTATAAAGATGATCAAATGGCTGGATGACAAACGCACACAACTCAATGCGAATTACAAGGAGGTGAATGAGAATGTCACCAACATAAAAAGGAACCAAGAGGAAATTAAGAATTACATAGCTGTAAAAAACAAAACAAAACAAAAAAACACAATGGAAGGCTTAAACAGTACGCTTGAAGAGGCTAAGGACCACATCAGCGAATTAGAAGACAAGGTAAGAAGAAACACACAACCACAGGAGCAACTGGAAAGAAAACGTACTAAGCAAGAGGAGATCCTGGGGGGCTTTGGGACAACACAAAACAAAACAACATCCACATACTAGGGGTATCAGAAGGAGAGGAAGCAGAGCAAGGAATAGAGAACTGTTTGAAGAAATAATAACAGAAAACTTCCCTGATGTTCACAAGAAAAACAAAACAAAACATGCAAATCCAAGAAGCACATAGAGTCCCAAACAAGATGAACCCCAAAAGACCAACATCAAGACACATCATACTTAAATTAGCAAACATCAATGACAAAGTAAGAATCTTAAAGGCTGCCTGAGAGAGACAGAAAGTTACCTACAAGGGATCTCCCATTAGAATATCAACCAATTTCTCAACAGAAACACACCAGGGCAAAAGGGATTGGAATGAAATATACAAAGTAATGCAAAGCAAGGTACTGAATCCAAGAATACTATACCCAGCAAGGTTATCATTCAAAATTGAAGGTGGGATCAGGAGCTTCACAGACAAAAAAGGGCTAAGAGAGTTTATTACCACCAAGCCAGCAATGCAAGAAATGCTAAAGGACTGCGGTAAAAAAGAAGAAATAGAAAGGCAAGAAGAAACACAAATATTAAGAATAAAAATGACAACAAACAAGTACTTATCAATAATAACATTAAGCATAAATGGATTAAATGCACCAATCAAAAGATATCGGGTAGCTGAATGGATAAGAAAACATGACCCATACATTTGCTGTCTGCAAGAGACCCACCTCAGAACAAAGGATCCACACAGAATGACAGTGAAGGGATAGAAATTCTTTTTTCCAGGCAAATGGAAATAAGAAAAAAAAACTTGGGTTGAAATACTTATATCTGACAAAATAGACCTCAAAGTAAAGGCCATAACAAGAGATAAGGAAGGCGACTTCATAATACTAAAGGGAGCAATTCAAAAAGAAGATATGACTCTGAAAAACATAAATGCACCCAGTAGAGGAGCACCAAAATAATAAAACAACTTCTGGAAGATATCAAGAGGGAGATCAAGAGCAATACAATCATAGGAGGGGACTTTAATACCCACACTGACACCACTGGATAAATCCTCTAAATGAAAAATCAGAAAAGAAACAACAATCTTAAATGACTCTGTAGAGAAGATGGACTTTATTGATATCTTCAGAACATTGCACCCAAAAACTACAAAATACACATTCTTCTCAAGTGCACATGGGATATTTTGCAAGATAGACCACATAATAGGACACAGGTAAAGTCTCTTAAATTTAAGAAGATAGAAATCATAACAAGAATCTTCTCAGATCACAATAGCATAAAATTCAAAATCAACTTTAATAAAAACAATGAAAAAAAATCAAACACTTGGAGGCTAAATAACATGCTGTTAAACAATGATTTTGTTACCAAAGAGATCAAAGAAGAAATAAAAAATATCCTGGAAACAAATGACAATGAAAACAGAACAATCCAAAAACTATTGGACACAATGAAAACAGTCCTGAGAGGGAAGTTCATAGCGCCTACCGCCTACCTTAAAAAACAAGAAAAAGTGGCAATACATTATCTAACCTTGAAACTTAAAGAATTAGAAAGAGAGAAACAAGAAAAGCCCACAGTAACCAAAAGGAAGGAAATAAGAGATCAAAGCAGAAATAAACAATATAGAGAACAAAAAACAAAAACAAAAACAAAAAACACAACAATACAAAAAAATCAATGAAACCAAGAGCTGGTTTTTTGAAAGGATAAAGAAGATTGATGAACCTCTCGCCAGACTAACCATGAAATAAATAGAGAGGACCCAAATAAACAAAGTAAGAAATGAAAGAGTTGAAGTAACAACTGACCCCACAGATATACAAAGAATTGTGAAAAAATACTATGAAAATCTCTACTCCAACAAACTGGAGAACCTCAAATAGGCCAATAACTACTGATGAAATTGAAAAAGTAATCAAAAAGCTTCCAGCCTAAATCGGCTTGGCTCAGTGGATAGAGTGTTGGCCTGTGGACTGAAGGGTCCCAGATTCGATTCATGCCAAGGGAACATGCCTGAGTTGCGGGCTCGATACCCAGTAGGGGGTGTGCAGGATGCAGCCAATCAATGATTCTCTCTCATCATTGATGTTTCTCTCTCTCTCTCTGTCTCTCCTTCTCCCTTCCTCTCTGAAATCCATAAGAAAATATATTAAAAAACAACTACAACAACAAAAAAGCTTCCAGAAAAAAAAACACCCTGGACTGGATGGCTTCACAGGAGAGTTTTACTAAACATTCAAAGAAGAACTAAAACCAATCCTTCTCAGACTATTGAAAAAAATCAAGATGAAGGCACAATTCCAAGCTCTTTCCATGAAGCCAGCATTACCCTAATCCCAAAAAACCGATAAAGACACTACAAAGAAAGAGAATTACAGGCCAATATCCCTGATGAACATAGATGCTAAAATCATCAACAAAATTCTAGCAAACTGGATCCAGCAATACATTAAAAAATATCATACAGCATGAACAAGTGGGATTTATTCCAGGGATGCAAGGCCTGTACAACATCTACAAATCAATAAACATGATACATCACATAAACAATTTGAGAGAAAAAATCACATAATCATATCAATCGATGCAGAAAAGGCAATTGACAAAGTCTAATACCCTTTTCTTATAAAAATGCTCAGCAAAGTGGGAATAGAGGGAGCATACTCAACATAATAAAATCCTTATATGAAAAACTTAAAGACAACATCATACTCAATGAGAAAAAAACTAAAACCATTTCCCCTAAGAACAGGAACAAGACAGGGATGCCCAGTTTCACCACTCCTGTTTGTTATATTACTGGAAGTGATAGCCACAGTGATCAGACAAGAAGAAGAAATAAGAGGCATCCAAATTGGAAAAGCAGAAGTAAAATTGTCATTATTCGCAGATGACATGATACTATACATAGAAAACCCCAAAGACTCCATTAAAATAATATTAGACTTAATAAATGAATTCGGCAATGTAGCAGGATAAAAATTAATGCCAAGAAATCTATGGCATTTTTATATACAAATAGTGAACTTACAGAAAGAGATTTAAAAAAAAAAATCCCATTTGCCATTGCACTAAAAAAAAAAATTAAGATACCTATGAATAAACTGAATTAAGGAGGTAAAAGACCTATACTCAGATAACTACAGAACACTGAAAAAAGAGATAGAGGAAGACATAAACAGATGAAAGAACATACCGTGTTCATGGATTGGTAGAATCAATATCATTAAAATGTCCATACTACCCAAAGCAATCTATAAATTCAATGTACTCCCCATTAAAAAACTAATGGCATATTTCACAGATCTAGAATGAACTCTCCAAAAATTAACCTGGAATAAAAAAAAACAAAAACCCGAATTGCTGCAGCAATCCTAGGAAACAAGGACAAAGTAGGAGGGATCTCAATACCAGGTATCAAGCCTTATTACAAAGCCACTGTTCTCAGAACTGCCTGGTACTAGCACAAGAACAGACATATAGACCAATGAAATAGAATATAGAACCCAGAAATCGACCCAAAACACTATGCTCAATTAATATTTGTCAAAAGCGGCAAGAGCATACAATGGAGTCAAGTTTCTTCAATAAATGGTATTGGGAAAATTGGACAGATACCTGCAAAAAAAAAAAAATGAAACTAGACCGCCAACTTACACCATACACTAAAATAAACACAAAATGCTTAAAGGACTTAAAAAGGTAAGTAGGGAAACTATAAAATCTTAGAAGAATCCACATGAAGCAAAATCTCAGACATATGCCAAAGTGATGTATTCACCAATATAGCTCCTAGGGCAACGAAAACTGAAGGGGAAATAAACAAATGGGCCTATATCAAAATAAAAGGCTTCTGCACAGCAAAAGAAACCATGAACAAAACAACAAGAAAACCCACTGCATGGAAGAACATATTTGTCAATGTTATCACCAACAAGGGTTTAATTTGCAACATTTACAGGGAACTCATACAACTCAACATAAGAAAGATAAACAACCCAATCAAAAAATGGGCAATGGGGGCGGGACTTCCACCTTCCTCCTCAAGGTGGTCATTTTAACCGCAAGTCTTTTGTTCACAGACTCACAGGCTTCAAGGCACTGGTGGTGGTGAGGAGGAGGCCTGGGAGGCAGCGTGCCTGCTGTGCGGGGTGTGTCTGAGGCTCCTTGAGCCCAACAGCCGGAGATTGGCGTCCCCGTGCCTCCCGGACTCCTCTCTGCTCACAGCGTCCCCGCAGCCTGACCCCATTTCACCCTCCAGCCTTGGGGACCGGCGCCTCTCAGGTCCCGTCGCCCAGGTCCCAGCGCTCAGAATGTTAGGTTATTTCAGAGAGCAGTTCATGAGTGTCTAGTACTCTGATAAACAATTCGATATAAAGACTTCTTGAGCCAGAAGAGCCACCACAGCTGTGAACAACACCAACCAGAGGAGCTGCTGCCAACTGAGGAGCAGCTGCTACCGCAACCACCCAAGGAGCAACCATAGCCCAAGGAGCCACTGCCACCCAGGGAGCAGCCACTGAACGACTCAACATCTAGATATGTCAGTGAGATCAAACATGGGTAGGCAAAGAAACCCCCAAAGGAAAGAAAAGGAGGACTCGCCAGAAAAGCAGCTAAGTGAGACAGAGGCATGCAACATGACAGAAAAAGAATTCAGAATAAGGGTCCTAGCGTGCATAAACCGGATGGAGGAAAAAATCAACTACTTATGCAAGAAGCAAGAAGAAACAGATGAAAAAATCAATAACTTATGCAAGACCCAAGAAGAAATGAAGAGCGATATAGCTGCAATAAAAAACACCATTGAAAGCATCAACAGTAGACTAGGAGAAGCGGAGGACCGAATTAGTGAATTAGAAGACAAGGAAGCAAAACACACCCAAACTGTACTGCAATTGGAGAAAAAAATTAAAAGACAGGAGGAGAGCCTAAGGGAGCTTTGGGACAACATGAAACGAAACAACATACGAATAATAGGGGTGCCAGAACAACAGAAAGATGAACAAGGATTAGAAAACCTACTCGAAGAAATAATATCAGAAAACTTCCCTGAAGTGGGGAAGAAAAAAGTCACACAAGCACAGAGAGTCCCAAACAAGGTGAACCCGAAAAGACCCACACCAAGACACATCATAATTACCATGGCAAATGTTCAGGACAAAGAGAGAATCTTACAGGCTGCAAGAGAGAGACGGAAAGTTACATACAAGGGATCTCCCATTAGATTATCAAATGATTTCTCAACAGAAACACATCAGGCCAGAAAAGAATGGACAGAAATTTACAAAGTGATGCAAAGCAAAGGACTGAACCCAAGAATACTCTATCCAGCAAGGCTATCATTCAAAATTGAAGGGGAAATAAGAAGCTTCACAGACAAAAAAAGGCTAAGGGAGTTTATCACCACCAAGCCAGCAATGCAAGAAATGCTAAAGGGACTGGTGTAAAAAGAAGAAATAAAAAGCTCAGAAAGAAAACAGCCACACAAAAAAAGAAATGGCTACAAACAAGTACCTTTCAATAATAACTTTAAACGTAAACGGACTAAATGCTCCAACCAAAAGACATCGAGTGGCTGAATGGATAAAAAAACATGACCCATACATCTGCTGTCTACAAGAGACCCACCTCATTAGAAGGGACTCACACAGACTGAAAGTGAAGGGATGGAAAAATATCTTTCAGGCAAATGGAAAGGAAAAGAAAGCTGGGGTAGCAATACTTATATCAGACAAAATAGACCTCAAAGTGAAGGCCATAACAAGAGATAAGGAAGGCCACTTCATAATACTAAAGGGATCAATACAACAAGAAGATATAACCCTGGTAAACATATATGCACCCAATGCAGGAGCACCCAAATACATAAAAAAACTCCTGGAAGATATCAAAGGAGAGATCGACAACAATACAATCATAGTAGGGGACTTTAATACACCACTGACATCACTGGATAAGTCCTCTAGACAAACAATCAGCAAAGAAACAGCAATCCTAAATGACTCACTAGATCAGATGGACTTAATAGACATCTTCAGAACACTTCACCCCAAAGCCATGGAATATACATTCCTCTCAGGTGCTCATGGGACATATTCAAAAATAGACCACATATTGGGTCACAAGCAAAGTCTCCACAAATTCAAGAAGATTGAAATCATAAAAAGCTTCTTCTCAGACCACGATGGCATAATGTTAGAAATAAACTACAATAAAAACAACCCAAAATACTCAAACACTTGGAAGCTGAATAGCATGTTATTAAATATTGATTGGGTTACCAATGACATCAAAGAAGAAATTAAAAACATCCTGGACACTAATGACAATGAAAACACAACAATCCAAAACCTATGGGACACAATGAAAGCAGTCCTGAGAGGGAAGTTTATAGCTCTACAGGCCTATCTCAAAAAACAAGAAAAAATGGTAGTAAATCATCTAACTCTTCAACTCAAAGAATTAGAAAGAGAGCAACAAGAAAACCCCAGAGTGAGCAGAAGGAAGGAGATAATAAAGATTAGAGCAGAAATAAATGACATAGAGACCAAAAAAACAATACAGAAAATCAATGAAACCAAGAGCTGGTTCTTTGAAAGGATAAACAAGATCGACAAACCTCTAGCCAGGCTCACCAAGAAGCAAAGAGAGAGGACCCAAATAAACCAAATCAGAAATGATAGAGGCGAAATAACAACAGACCCCACAGAAATACAAATGATTGTTAAACAATACTATGGACAGCTCTACTCCAACAAACTAGACAACCTGGAGGAAATGGACAAATTCCTAGGAAAGTACAACATTCCAAAACTCAATCAGGAAGAATCTAAAAATCTCAATAGGCCAATAACTATGGAAGAAATTGAAGCAGTCATCAAAAAGCTCCCAGCAAACAAAAGCCCAGGACCAGATGGCTTCTCAGGGGAGTTTTACCAAACTTTCAAGGAAGAACTAAAACCTATCCTCCTCAGACTACTACAAAAAATTCAGGAGGAAGGAACACTTCCAAGCTCATTCTATGAAGCCAGCATCACCCTAATACCAAAACCAGGTAAAGACAACACAATGAAAGAGAATTACAGGCCAATATCCCTCATGAACATAGATGCCAAAATCCTCAACAAAATCTTAGCAAATCGGATCCAACAGTACATCAGAAAGATCATACACCATGACCAAGTAGGATTTATCCCAGGAATGCAAGGATGGTACAACATCCGTAAATCAATAAACGTAATACATCACATAAACAAATTGAAAGAAAAAAACCACATGGTCATATCAATTGATGCAGAAAAAGCATTCGACAAAATCCAACACCCATTTTTGATAAAAACTCTCAGCAAGGTGGGAATAGAAGGATCATACCTCAACATAATAAAAGCCATATATGACAGGCCCACAGCCAACATCATACTCAATGGACAAAAACTAACACCATTTCCCCTAAGAACAGGAACAAGACAGGGATGCCCACTCTCACCACTCCTCTTCAACATAGTCCTGGAAGTATTAGCCATTGCAATTAGACAAGAAGAAGAAATAAAAGGCATCCAAATTGGAAAAGAGGAAGTAAAACTGTCCTTATTTGCAGACGACATGATATTATACATACAAAACCCTAGAGACTCCATCAAAAAACTACTAGACTTAATACATGAATTTGGCAATGTAGCAGGATACAAAATTAACCCCAAGAAATCTGAGGCATTTCTATACACCAATAGTGAACTTTCAGAAAGAGAGATTATAAAAACAATCCCATTTACCATCGCACCAAAAAAATTAAGCTACCTAGGAATAAACTTAACTAAAGAGGTAAAAGACCTCTACTCAGAAAACTACAGGACATTGAAAAAAGAGATAGAGGAAGACATAAAGAGATGGAAGAACATACCATGTTCTTGGATTGGTAGAATCAACATCATTAAAATGTCCATACTACCCAAAGCAATCTATAAATTCAACGCACTTCCCATTAAAATACCAATGGCCTACTTCAAAGATCTAGAACGAACTCTCCAAAAATTCATCTGGAATAAAAAAAGACCCCGAATAGCTGCAGCGATCCTGAGAAAGAACAAAGTAGGTGGGATCTCAATGCCAGATATCAAGCTGTATTACAAAGCCACTGTTCTCAAAACTGCCTGGTACTGGCACAAGAACAGACATATAGATCAGTGGAATAGAATAGAGAGTCCAGAAATTAGCCCGAACCAATATGCTCAATTAATATTTGACAAAGGAGGCAAGAACATACAATGGAGCCAAGATAGTCTCTTCAATAAATGGTGTTGGGAAAATTGGACAGATATATGCAAGAAAATGAAACTAGACCACCAACTTACACCATACACAAGAATAAACTCAAAATGGATAAAGGACTTAAATGTACGACAGGAAACCATAAAAATTCTAGAAGAATCCAAAGGCAACAAAATCTCAGACATATGCCAAAGCAATTTCTTCACTGATACAGCTCCTAGGGCAGTTGAAACTAAAGAGAAAATGAACAAATGGGACTACATCAAAATAAAAAGCTTCTGCACAGCAAAAGAAACCATCAACAAAACAACAAGAAAACCCACTGCGTGGGAAAACATATTTGCCAACGTCATATCTGATAAGGGCCTAATCTCCAAAATTTATAGGGAACTCATACAACTTAACAAAAAGAAGATAAACAATCCAATCAAAAAATGGGCAAAGGATCTAAATAGACACCTTTCAAAAGAGGACATTCAGAAAGCCAAGAGACATATGAAAACATGCTCAAAGTCACTAATCATCCGAGAGATGCAAATCAAAACAACAATGAGGTACCATCTCACACCTGTCAGAATGGCTATCATCAACAAATCAACAAACGACAAGTGCTGGAGAGGATGTGGAGAAAAAGGAACACTTGTGCACTGCTGGTGGGAATGCAGACTGGTGCAGCCACTATGGAAGACAGTATGGAGTTTCCTCAAAAAGCTGGAAATGGAACTCCCATTTGACCCTGTGATCCCACTTCTAGGAATATATCCCAAGAAACCAGAAACACCAATCATTCCTCAAAAAACTAAAAATGGAACTCCCATTTGACCCAGTGATCCCACTTCTAGGAATATATCCCAAGAAGTCAGGAACACCAATCAGAAAGGATATATGCACCCCTATGTTCATAGCAGCACAATTCACCATAGCTAAGATTTGGAAACAGTCTAAGTGCCCATCAGCAGATGAGTGGACTAAAAAACCGTGGTACATGTACACAATGGAATACTATGCTGGTGTAAAAGAAGGATCTCCTACCATTTGCAACAGCGTGGATAGAACTGGAGAGCATTATGCTAAGTGAAATAAGTTAGTCAGAGAAAGATAAATATCACATGTTCTCACTGTTCTGTGGATTATAATGAACAACATAAGCTGATGAACAAAAACAGATCCAGAAACAGAGAAGCATTGATCAGATGCTCAAACCTCAGAGGGTAGGTAGGTGAGGGTGGGAGTAAGGGGGAGAGATCAACCAAAAGACTTGTACACATGCATATAAGCCTAACCAATGGACACAGACACCAGGGGGGTGATGTTATGAGCAGGGGGTTTGGGTGGACAATAGGGGGATAAGGACACATATGTAATACCTTAATCAATAAAAAAGTAAGCAGATTAAAGGGCTGGTACAGAAATAAACTTAATGTGAAACCTAATAGGAATCGAGAAAAATTATCAAGAAAGAGACTAATACGATATGCTTGGAGAGACACGCAGGACCCAGAACACATTGAATTAGAAATCTTACATTTGAATAGCTCTTTACAGTTTGGAAAGTATTTCCAAGTATTATCTCTCTAACTCCCACATCATTTTTATGTGTAGGTACTTTCTCTTCATGCATGCTTAGAGATTAGAACATGCATGCTTTGATAATTGTAATAATTTGTACTAGCTCATAAAACTAACAGCAGAGAGTCTGAGACTAAAATCCAATTTCATCTGATTTGGGGTTTTAGTAATCCTATCTAATAATAGACAAACATGGTAATTGACCTTACCTGCCCTACGCCTCCTATTGGCTAATCAGCGTGATATGCAAATTAACTGCCAACAAAGATGGCAGCTAATTTGCATACTGCAGGCAGGGTGGGACAGTGCGAGCCGCCAGCGCGAGCCACCATTGAGGCCCCCCTGTGCGACCCCACAAGCCACCTCCCTGCCACCCGTGATCAGATCCCATCCCGGGCCACAGGCCGGCACCAGAAGCCCCAGAAGCCACCTAATATGGTAGTAACTCTATCAGTAAGCACTCTGAAAGTCACTGGCATAAATGCACCAATTAAAAGACAGATTATGAGGGTGAATCAAAAACAAAACCCACT
>NW_005371125.1:2029065-2030371 GCF_000412655.1 Myotis brandtii | reverse complement strand
GGAGGCTTGCTTGCTCCAGTGAAGGAGGAAGCCAAGGTTCCCTGCCTGCCGCTGCCGGTCTCTGAGCTTGCACTCTAAGCAACTACGTTGCAATTATAGAAGCTAAACAAAACCCAGAAACCTGCTTTCAGCCGTCAGAGTTGGAGCGAGCAGGACCGAAACAATGTTTCAATTATTGAACCCAAACAAACCCTAGATTCCTGCTTTCAGCAGCCAAGGCCTCAAGCTGGAGCTGATCCTCAGAGCTAAAGCTGGCGCTCAGCTCCAGTGACAGCTGTAGAAGGTAAATAAATCCCAGAATAAAAAAAAAAGAAAAAAAAGAGAGGTTGGGAGCTTCAGTCACCCGACAGCCTGAAAACGGCCCTCAGCCCCTCACCCAGACTGGCCAGGCACCCCAGTGGGGACCCCCACCCTGAAGGGGGTGTGACCAACTGCAAACAGCCATCATCACCTCATCCAGGCTGGCCAGGCACCCCAGGAGGGACCCCCACCCTGAAGCAACAAGATGGCGGCTAATTTGCATACTGAAGTCAGGCGGCAGCAGGCAAGGTTATCCACGGTCCAGGACCCGGATCTGTGACCCTGCCTGGCGGGGGACAGTGCTTGAGGCTGTCCACGGTCTGGGAGCCAGATCCGTGACCTGACGGGTGGGGGCACTGCGGGAGGCTGTCCACGATCCCGGGACCCAAATCCGTGACCCTGCCGGGCAGGGGGCAGTGCTTGAGGTTGTCCACGTTCTGGGACCCGGATTGTGACTTGCCAGGCGGGCGGCAGCGTGCAAGGCTGTCCACGGTCTGGGACCCAGATCCGTGACCCTGCCGGGCAGGGGGCAGTGCTTGAGGTTGTCCACGTTCTGGGACCCGGATTGTGACTTGCCAGGCGGGCGGCAGCGTGCAAGGCTGTCCACGGTCTGGGACCCAGATCCGTGACCCTGCCGGGCAGGGGGCAGTGCTTGAGGTTGTCCACGTTCTGGGACCCGGATTGTGACTTGCCAGGCGGGCGGCAGCGTGCAAGGCTGTCCACGGTCTGGGACCCAGATCCGTGACCCTGCCGGGCAGGGGGCAGTGCTTGAGGTTGTCCACGTTCTGGGACCCGGATTGTGACTTGCCAGGCGGGCGGCAGCGTGCAAGGCTGTCCACGGTCTGGGACCCAGATCCGTGACCCTGCCGGGCAGGGGGCAGTGCTTGAGGTTGTCCACGTTCTGGGACCCGGATTGTGACTTGCCAGGCGGGCGGCAGCGTGCAAGGCTGTCCACGGTCTGGGACCCAGATCCGTGACCCTGCCGGGCAGGGGGCAGTGCTTGAGG
>NW_005371125.1:2023562-2026234 GCF_000412655.1 Myotis brandtii | reverse complement strand
CCCCCCCCCCCGCCAGTGCACAAATTTTTGTGCACCGGGCCTCTAGTCCTATATAATAATAATAAAGGGCTAATATGCAAATTGACTGAACAGCAGAATGACTGGTTGCTATGATGCGCTCTGGCCACCAGGGGGCAGTTGTTCAATGCAGGAGCTGCCCCCTGGTGGTCAGTGCACTTCCATATGGGGAGTGCCACTCAGCCAGAAGTTGGCTCATGGCTGGCCAATGCAGAGGTGGTGGCAGGAGCCTCTCCCACCTCCATGGCAGAACTAAGAATGTCCAACTAACGGTTTAGACCCAATCCCTTGGGGGCCTAAGCCTTTAGTCAGACATCCCCCGAGGGCTCCCTGGCTGCCAGAAGGATGTCGGACTGCAAGCTTAGGCCTGATCCCCCGGGGAGTGGGCCTAAGTTGACAGGTGGATATCCCCCAAGGGGTCCTGGACTGCAAATGTGCGCAGGCCGGGCTGATGGACCCCCCCTGCCCGAGTGCACAAATTTTTGTGCACCGGGCCACTAGTCAATTTATAATTCAACTAGAGGCCAGTTGCACGAAGATTCGTGCAATAGGCCTTCTTTCCCCTGGCTGCCAGCACCCAGGACCCAGACCTTCACTCTTGCCACCGCCTTCCATCTTCGCTCTGGACACAGTCTTCACTCCGGCTGGAGCCTTCAGTCTTTGCTCCTCGCTCTGGCGGGAGTCTTCAGTCTCCGGCCAGAGCTGCTCCTGTAGCTCCTTCTGCCCCCCACCCTCTCCCTCATAGCTTGATCACTGCTTCGCCTGCAGACCTTGCCAATGGGCTCCTGCGTCCCAGGGTGCCGCCTTGCGTGTGGCCCGGCTTTCTGATCACGATCACAAGCCACAGGCAAGGTGGCTCCTGGGTCCCGGGGGGCCACCTTGCCTGCAGCCTGGTTTTCTGGTGGCTCCTGGGGTCGCACACAGGGGCCTGGATGGAGGCTCCCGGTGTCCCGCCCTGCCTGCAGTATGCAAATTACCCGCCATCTTTGTTGGTGGTTAATTTGCATATCATGCTGATCAGCCAATGGCCATAGTAGCAAAGGTATGGTTAATTACCATGTTTGTCTATTATTATAATTCAATAGCAGTCTTTTATATTATCTGATATTATTGTAATTAACACCATTATTTAAAGCAGGTAGGGAGCAAAGGGAAGGCCATTTATAGGCATGCCATTTGTGCAGTTTTGATAGGAAGCTGTAGTTTAACACTTCCCAGGGGCCACCAGTCTAGTCCCCTCAGATGTCTGGGGGAAAGGACTGAATGGTGGGAGAATAGACACTTGCCCAGTAAAGTCTGGGTGGCATAGGGAAGGTATTTTCTTGTCAGTCACACCTGGGAACAGGTCAATGGCCAGAGTAGGCATGGTCACTGCAAGCATCGGAAGATTTGAAATATTTAATCCCCTGAATAAAGGAGTTCACTCTCTTGTTCTCTTGGTTCCTGGCTCTCTTGGTCGTTTTCATGTGTCTGCTCTCCTGCATTCACCCAAACGTGGACCCCACACAATGTATCAATCGACTGCAACTAGCCAATGCTAAAACAGACCCAATTTCAACATGGAACAGAACTTTTAGACTCTGGTTTTGCTTTTAGCTCTACTGAGTCCCCTGCTGTACTTCCAGGACTCAATTAAGGGAAATGGAACTTTGGAAACTCAGAGATCCACTTCCATGCAAATAAAAATCACTCATGCTCCTGTGTGAGTCTCAGAAAATTTTTTTTCTCTTGATATCATAAAGATCCAACCCCCATCACTCAATGGGGGAAAGTGACACCCAACTTCCACTGATAACACTTTTATAATCTAAAATTTTATAGAACTCATTATGGAAATATCTAGTAATGATGGAGATAAAAGGAAAGGTTATTATGACTATTCTTCTGACAAATTTCACTCTGCTTCCCCAATTGTCATTGCATACAGATTACTCTAAAACATCCATTTGACTTTTATCCTCTATCTTAATTTGCTTTCTTTTTGTACTCTACAATCTGCCCCACAACTAAAAAATATGGGGAAAAATTGAACAGTTTCATCATTAAAGTATATGACTGGACTCAGGGAATGTTTCCACAATGCTAAATTGCTATGATTCCAGGCATAAACCCTTGAAGGCATAAAAGGCAACTAAAAATCTAATAGAGAGAACAGTGTTGAAACATGGATCTAAGCCAGAAAAATCCTTCTCCATTCTCCATTCTTATTCAAATTTTGGTATAACTTGGTATAATCCTTTGGTATAATGAGATTCTGTGCTTTCTAAGAAAAAAATCAGGGATGCATTTGTCCAAAATGCCCAAATCAGTACTTTTTATCAATCATGTGTGGATAAATAAACACATCCTATACAGGGGTGGGCAACTCGCAGTTGTGAGCATACAAAACTCAGAGTTTATCCTTGTGTTATTGATTTAACCTGCATGTATTTTCCATACAAACAACTTTTGCCTACCCCTGTGCATTAGAAAAATAATTTAAAATAAAAAGTAAAAATGCAACTCACAAGTGGGTCTATGAGAGTTTTTATATTTTCTGTAGTTTTTCATAATCCTATCTAATAAAAGAGAAACATGGTAATTAGCCGTACGACCACTACCCTTCCCATTGGCTAATCAGGGCGATATGCAAATTAACTGCCAGCCAAGATGGC
>NW_005371125.1:2022354-2023158 GCF_000412655.1 Myotis brandtii | reverse complement strand
ACCCCCCAGAAGCCACCTGCCCCGCCTGTGTGCAGCCGCAGAAACTGCCTGCCCTCGCCCGTGTGCGGCAGCAGAACCCGACAGCCCGAACCCGTGTGCAGCCTCTGAAGCCGCCTGCCCACAGCATGTACAGCCACAAAAGCCGCCTGCCGCTGCCTGTGACCTGATCTGGTCCTGGGTTGCAGGCCTGCGCCCGTGTGCGGCTGCAGAAGCCACCAGCCTGCGCCTGTGTGCAGCCGCAGAAGCTGCCTGCCTGCCGCATCCCACTATGATCCACTGAGTTATGAGGCCAGAGAGCAAGGAGAACTTCCACCCCTGAGTCAAAGTGGGGAGCGGAGGACATGGCCTCCCCTCCTAAAGTCGCCAAAGGACAGGACCTAACCTAAGCCACATTTTCTGAGACAGCCGGGCAGGCACCACCTACCCTCTCTGCAGGCCGGACCCCCCTCCCCCTTCCCCTGTCCCTGCACAGCTCCCATAGCTCCCCACTGGCTGAGTCAGGCACAACAGTTTTGCAGCCACAGGGGCGATTTAGCACCTAATGAAAAATGCGAGAACGAACAAATGAAGCAGCTACTGCAGTGGGGAAAAGATGTTCATCAAATTCGTTGTCTCTGAGAAACTGAGGCAGCCAGCACAGGCGCCTGTACAGGATGAGGCTTCTGCTTCTAAAGAAACGTCCTGGAGTTAGAGGTGAGGGGGTGCTGCCTTTCCCATCTCAGAGCTCTAGGAGGAGTCTGTGCTCCCCCTCCTGGTATTCTTAACACCCAGAGACCCCTCCCCAGTCCAGGCAGGAATGTTCCA
>NW_005371125.1:2015357-2020884 GCF_000412655.1 Myotis brandtii | reverse complement strand
CACAAATTTTGTGCACCGGGCCTCTAGTTTGATATATTTGTAAAATGTACATAAAATAAAGTTCATAACTATAATCCTAGATTCCACAATGCTACTATAGCCTAGTACTCATAGTTTAGCCTTAGATGTAGCTAGGAAAAAAGTGAGTAATTAAATGGTTTGATTTTAGTTACCAGTTATTTTATCACCCATGCTTCAGTCCTGACTCTAAAAACTTCTAATTAAAAAAAAAAAGTATTAAAATAGCTGGACCTTTGCCAAATTTAATAAAATCAGTAAAAAGATAAATACAAATACCACAATGATGTAATAAATACCGATTAAAATGTAAAAGTATAAGAATTATCATTCTCATTAAAAATAAATTTAAAAATTCTAACATCTTAAGTCTCTAGTTTTAAGGTGTAAGTTATCTGAGTTAAAATGTGAGAGGGATTTAGAGAACTTTATAATACCACTAGTAAAACAATAACAAGAATTAATTTGTCAGATTAACTCAAAAGTATAGTTTGCCAATTTAACAGAAATGTAGTTACAGGTAGGTAAATTTTGAAGCAGTGAGGGGTTGTGGAGAGGGAAAGTATGGAGAAGCCAAAACAAGTAAGCTACTGCCTTGGCTGGATTTGGTACAGAGTGATATTTGTTGATTTTCTTTTTATAAGACAATCATTATATGTGATGTGTTTATTATAACAATGTTTAACAATGCAGCAAGGTGTAAAAGGATGAAATCTTCAAGGCCCTTATTACCCCCTCATAATTCTATACCCAGGAGATACCTGACATCTTTTAAAGTTTGGAGTGTGTATTTTAGCTGGTAGATGTTTAAATTTACCTGAAAACACAGAATTTTGTTATAAGAAGACTCTTGCATTTACACAACTGTCTATATGCCACCTAGAAAATTAGGACGCACTATGCATAATTTTTATCTTTTAATCACATGTAAGATACTAAAAACCATGAAAATCAATAATAAGCTAAAACCTAGCATTCATCATATTATTTTACTAGAATACAGGCAGAGTATACAGAGAAACCAGCTATTTCTTTGGTGAACTAGTCTGGCTATGACTAAAATGTGTGGGTGCTCAATTAAACAAGGGCATAAACATGACTTGGTAATTAAACTACTTAAGAAATATCCTATGATTAAACATTTGCCTCTGATTTAATAAAACTACCAGGGTAAGTATTATAGTAAAATAACTAAAAGGATGACTCTCTTGCAATAGCTTTTAAGGGCAGCTGGTAAAATATCACATTAAGATGATCAAAAGTTCTGTGAGTTAATGGGAAATAGTGATATGGAAGATAAAACAATACTCTGTTAGCTACACATAATTATAATTTAGGTTGTTTGTAGAAACAGCTCTCAACATATGCAACAATCTATCTGTCCTATATAATAAAGAGCTAATATGCAAATGGCCATCACCCCCTCATGCCATCACACCATAATGGCTCAGACACTCTACACTGGGGAGAGAGGAATGGGGACCAGCCAGGCACAAATGAACTCATGAGAGAGGAATGGGGACTACCCAGGCATGAATGAGCTCGCCAGAGAGGAATGGGGACCAGCCAGGTTGTGGCCCAGGAGAGGAACAAGCCACCAGCTCCATGGTCCTGGGTGCCAGCGGTTGCTCCTGGGCCTGTGCTGTGGCCCGGGAGAGGGACAAGCCTCATGCCCCACAGTCCTGGGCACCAGAGGCTGCACCTGCAGCCTGGGAGAGGGACAAACTGACTGCCCTGCAGTCCCGGGTGACAGCAGTTGAGGCTGTGGCTTGAGAGTGGGACAAACCGTCAGCTCCGCAGTCCTGGGTGCCAGTGGCTGCGCCTGCACCTGTGGCCCAGCCTGGGAGAGGGACAAGCCGCCCACCCCATGGTCCCGGGAACCAGCGGCTGGGGCTGTGGCCTGGGAGAGGGACAAGCTGCCTGCCCTGAGGTCCTGGGCGCCAACCGCTGTGACTGCGCCTGTGGCCCAGGAGAGGGACAAGCCGCCCATCCCATAGTCCCAGGTGCCTGCGGCTGCGGCCCAGGTGAAGCTGCCTGTCCACAGTTCCCTGCAGCTGTGGCCAGCCTGGACAAAGCCGGCCCAAGTCCCAGGTGCCTGCAACAGGCCGGAGGAGGGAATCCTGGGTCCTAGGTGAGGGGTGAAGCAGAGGCAGTTAGGGGTGATCAGACCAGCAGGGGAGCAGTCAGGGGTGATCAGGCAGGCAGGCAGAGGTTGTTAGAGGCGATCAGGCAGACAGAGTTGGTTAGGGGCTATCAGATAGGCAGGCAGAGGGGTTAGGGGTGATAAGGCAGACAGGCAGGCAAGTGGTTAGGAGTCAGCGTTCCCAGATTGCGAGAGGCAGTTGGACATCTCCCGAAGGGTCCTGAATTGGATAGGGTGCAGGCTGGACTGAGGGACCACCCTCTACACACACACCAGTTGACCAGTTGCTATGACGTGCACTGACCACCAGGAGGAAGACCTTCAACGGAGGAGCTGCCCCCTGGTGGTCAGTGTGTTTCCATGGTGGGAACACTGCTTGGCTGACTGGGATGAGCGGCGCTCACACAGCAGGAGCAGCCGCTCAGAGGGCAGGTCCACAGGTGCTTGGCTGACTGATATGAGCAGTGCTCCCACAGTTGGCCGATCTCCGCAGGCCACGGGCCCCACCAGTGCATGAGTCCATGCACTGGGCCTCTAGTAATATATAATCTAAATGAAGTTTATATTGTATGCCTCCTTTAATCTTTATTGGATAATTAACTGGTTCCTTGTATTGCAGCATCCAAAGAAACATCTGAGTTTTAAATTAAAATACTGCAAAAGTTCACACAATCTTCTAACAAGCTAAGAGTATATGAAAATAAAAATAGACACTTTAGAGAAACTAGAATTATGCTATTATAATTTATAAAGCACAAAATAATTTCATTTGATTAAACTTCACTGGAATCAGTGTCTTTTATTCTTGATACCTAATGGACTATGCACAGTCTTAATTTTATGTTGTATGAAATATTCAAACACAAAAACAAACATTTGAAAATATCCAAACAACATCTATACTAATACAAAGGTAATATGTTAATTAGACTGGACGTCTCCTGGACGTCCTTCTGGACAAAGCCACAGTGGCAGGGGCCGAGGCAGAGGCGGTTAGGGGTGATCAGGCCAGCAGGGGAGAGCAGTTAGGGGTGATCAGGCTGGCAGGGAAGAGCAGTTAAGGATGATCAGGCTGGCAGGGGAGGGCAGTTAGGGAGTGATTAGGCAGGCATGGGAGCAGTTAGGGGGTGATCAGGACAGCAGGCAGGCGAGTCGTTAGGAGCCAGTGGTCCCAGATTGTGAGAGGGATGCCCGACTGCCAGTTTAGGCCCGATCCGGCAGTTGGACATCCCCCAAGGGGTCCCAGATTGGAGAGGGTGCAGGCCTGGCTGAGGGACACCCCTCCGTGCATGAATTTCATGCACCGGGCCTCTAGTACATGTCATAAAACATTTATAGGCTTAAATATTTATAGTCCATAAATAACCACAAAAGTGTGTGTATATGTGTGGGGGGGAGTTTGCTTGCAATGGCTATTAAATTCCTCTCTCTTGTTTTCCTCAGAGGTACCTAATGTAAAATGGCACGCATTTATCATCATTTTAAATGTAACACCTACTCTTGTTCATGTTTAAATAAAATAATTATCTCTAACCAATTTAAAAATGAAATCTTCATACAACCATCCAGTATATTAAAGCAATTGGCACATGAAGTTGCCCTAAAGGAAGGTAAAATTTCAGCTTTGCCACAAACTATTTTTTCTCTACTACTGCTTAAATTTATACAGTGGGGCCTTGACTTATGAGTTTAATTCGTTCCGAGACCGAGCTCGTTAAGGAGCTTGTTAACTCAAATTACTCTATCAACTCAATGCAAAAAATCGGCCGAGAGACAGCTGGTATCTCAAAAAACTTGTTAGTCGGGACACTCGTAAGTCAAGGCCCCACTGTATTCTTTTAATCTAGAAATCTTGAATTTTTCAGTATTTTTGGAGTTCTGTTTTTTTCTCTCTCTCTTAAAGCAAGATTGAGTTATCTCTTCTTTTTCAGTGATTTTTTTTAATGAGCTTTATGATTAGTGCCACAAGTACAGTAACTTGTTCCTAGATTTATCATATCTTCCTAAAATTTGAAGAATCATTATCAATATATATGTGGCATGTCAGTTTCATTCTATGTCTTCATTGTTTTGTCCCATTACAAACAAATATGGCTTCTAACCCCAAGGATGATAAATACATCTATGAGGTTCTAGTTATTTTATCCTCATCTACTGCTATAAGTGTTTTTTATATATATTTCTTTTTTTTGGGTTCTGTATTAGATTAATTCCAAAGGTTGTCATTTTACCATGACAAATGGGAAAATTGGATCATTTGTAACTCAAAAGCTGAAGTCAAGCAGCATTACTATTTTAGAAAAAATATCATATCTTATTTTATTAAATCCTTTGCAGCAGCCAACTTATTAAAAATGGAAATGTTATCATTTATCTAAGATGTAAAGTGTTGTTTTAAAGAATATACAGCCCTGGTCTGTGTGGTTCAGTTGTTTGGGCATTGTCCAGTGTATCAAATGGTTGCTGGTTTGATTCCAGGTCAGGGCACATGCACTCTCAATCCCTGGTAGGGAAGCTGCAGGAGACAGCTGTTCGATGTTACATTCTCCCATCTATGTTACTCTCTCTCCCTCCCTCATCTCTCCCTCTAAATCAATACAAATATTTTTAAAAGAATATATATACATTATCAAAGATTTCTAAATGTCTCATATTTGTGTCTCCAAAGTATCTTTATGATTCAGAAAAAAGGCCACAACTCAGTACTTCAGTTATTGCTTTAAGAATTACCTGACATGACTGAATATGTTGGTGTTAAGTAAATAATGTGAGATATTTTCATGTATAGCTTAATCATAATTGTCTCTGCTAGCCCAAGGGAGGCAGGCGAAAATTAAACATGACCTGAAGTCTCTGGCCAACCCACTGTCACATCTACACAATCTCATCTATTACTTACATAAAGAAAAAAAATCATATGAAATTTAATTTATTTGAAAACACTGAATTTTACCTCTTATCTCACAGAAGTTCTAATAAAATGATCAAAAGTAGAATAAATTAAAATAAACATATTGAATTATATCAATCCGTAGACTAAATAAATCACCACAAGATAAATCTTAATTTATGGCATGATTCATTTCACACACCTCATGCATGCATTGTCCCCCATCTAAGCAATTTATGTTCACTCTTGAGAAGGAGTTCTCAGAAGACATACTACATCACACTGGCCGGTTTGGCTCAGTGGATAGAGCATTGGCCTGCGGACTGAAGGGTCCCAGGTTCGATTCCGGTCAAGGGCATGTACCTTGGTTGCGGGCACATCCCCAGTAGGGGGTGTGCAGGAGGTAGCTGATCAATGTTTCTAACTCTCCCTCTTCCTTCCTCTCTGTAAAAAATGAATTATATATATATATATAT
>NW_005371125.1:2003135-2015343 GCF_000412655.1 Myotis brandtii | reverse complement strand
AAAAACTACAAGAAGAGAATGAAAATCAAACCTGGAAATATTTAGTGTTTGAAAAAATAAGACTAACTAAAATGTTTTATATAAAAAAAAATTTGGTTAGGGAGAGTGGAATGCTGAAAGTTCTCCAAAGTAATATATGTAAACCTTTTTGTGGTAAACATTCTGGCACATAGACAACCAGTTGAATTCATTCATATTTGATAGTGTGGCTTTTAGTGACAGTAGTGAGAAAGTCAGTGTCCTCCAAAGGATGGCACCATTTTAAACATTTTGCATAGAATTTAACTTCCATTTGAAAAATTCAAGAATTTGCTTTCTATTCTGAAATGTTTAAGAAACATCAACCTGTGTTTATAAATAAAGTTCATTTTCTCAAATATTGTTTCCATGAGTGTACTTAAGTGGAAAATTTGGTTTAAAAATTGTAAATATGCCTTAGCTCAGGTCAGAATGAAACAGTGTGCTTCTCTAGTGAAAATAAAGACACACACATACACACTGTGAGTTCTTTATGAACTTGTTTTAGGAAATAATATTTTGCTTTCAATTCAACTTAAAAAATAAAGATCCTTCCTCTTAGTATTTTAGGATCATGTTGGACAAATGGATCATTTCCACCCTTTACATAAAGTAAGAGTTTTTATGGTAAAATTCCAAAATAAATAATGTGAGTCATCTATTTTGAAGGGGTTCTTGGTGTTTCTTATTACATAAATATATTTAGAATTGTACTTCTAAAACAATTTTCTTTTGGCTAGTCAAATTATGTGCTATATTTAAAACCTATCTTAAAAATCATTTTTATGCATTTCCTGACAAGAGATTAATTAATATAAGTCACTGGACTTCAACTCTAGTCTATTTTGAAAACTCCACTTTTTTTATTATAGCTTTAATGAAGAGACTTTTCATATATAGCATCACAGTATATTTAATAACCAGAAAAACAAAGGATTGAAGGGAGGATGTTGGTGTTTCAAAGGAAAAATTAGAGTTTATAAAGCAAATGCATTAATAATTACTTGGTGTGGGGCAGAAATTTACTGGACTTAAAAATAGTCTGAATAACTATAATCCTATGAGAAATGTGGTCCTCAAGTTTCAAAATGATATAACAGCATTACATTTTTTAAAGAATCTTAAAGTATGTTAAACATCAGAGCAAACATTTGGCTTATTTAAATTCATGTCTGCTTTAGTATACATTTTTTTCATTGAAGATATATAGATTTTATTATATTTTCTCGAATTTGTAGGCCTTACCCTAATCTTGTCAATATACAAAAATAAGTTCCTTGAGTTGGTGAAAAAAATGGAAACATCATAAGCCTTCCTAAAGAAGCTTGAAAACTGCCCTGACTGGTTTGGCTCAGTGGATAGAGCGTCGGCCTGCGGACTCAGGGGTCCCGGGTTCGATTCCGGTCAAGGGCATGTACCTGGGTTGCGGGCACATCCCCAGTGGGGGATGTGCAGGAGGCAGCTGATCGATGTTTCTCTCTCATCGATGTTTCTAGCTCTCTATCTCTCTCCCTTCCTCTCTGTAAAAAATCAATAAAATATGTTAAAAAAAAAAAGTAAAAAAAATCTTCAAAAAGAAAAAGTTTTAAAGAAGCTTGAAAACTTTGGATTTCTAATAATTATATCATCACAGTCCAGTTATAACTCTAAGGTCCAGTTTGATGGCTACTCAACAGTGACAGAATTCGAACCCAGTTCTTAAACAAAAATGGCAATAAAATCAGCATATTCTTCCTAGATTTCCAAAAATTATAAGAAGAAACCAGAATGTTGCAAATAAAATTCAAATCTCAAATATTGCCAACTACAGAGTAATTTAAAGGAAAGGAAACTCAGTATTCCATAAAATTCACATTAATAATAAGCCTGTCTTGAGATTCCCATATTAGTCTTTGAAATACAAAGCTAAATAGTTCCATTTAATTTGTTTTAAAAGAAGTTTCCACTGGGGGTGGAGGGAGTTTGAAATGGGGTTGGGGGGGGGGGGGGGGGAAGGGGGACATTTCTAATACTTTCAACAATAAAGATGATTTTTTAAAAGTTATAACCGAATTGTCTTAATTATCAACAGATTTTGGGTTATTTGGTTTTGAAGGCTCTATCTTCAAGATAATTTTTATTAATCAGAAAAATTGGGTAGAGTTATTAAAATAACAGCTTTTACTTATTATTATTTATTCGATGTTATTTTCTTAGCTTTGACAAATGTACCAAATTGATGTCTGATATTAAAAATGGGGAAAATGGTTGAGGAAGGTACAGAAACTCTGTAATATTTTGTAGTTTTTCTATGAATTTAAAATTATTTCAAAATTTAAAAATATTCTAAAATTATTCTGTGAGTCTAAAATTATTTAAAATTCACTGCTAGAGATCTAAATGTAAAATGCAAAACTCCAAAACCCTTAAGAGACAATATAGTAGAAATTTTAAATGGCTTTGCATTGGTCAATGACTACTTACTCTTATTTTTAATTTTTAAACTGTATTTTAATCCTCACCTGAGGTTATGCTTATTAATTTCAGAGATCAGAGAAAGGAGGGAGGGGGAGAGGAAGAGGGAAAAAGAGTCAGAACCAATTGGTTGCATGCCCTGACCTGGGATTGAACCTACAACCTTGCAGTATAAGGGATGATGGTCATAGGGGTCAGGACAAGCAATGACTTTTTAGATAAAATACCAAAGGCACAATATAATAAAGCAATCATTGATAAGCTCAAATTCATGAAAATTAAAAACTACTGCGCTGCAAAAGACAGTGTCAAAAGAATGAGATGATAAGTCAAGGCTGAGATAAAATATTTGCAAAAAAACACATCTGATAAAGGACTATTATCCAAAGCATACAAAGAACTCAAAACACAAGAATAAGAAAACAAACAACTTGATTAAAAGATGAGCCAAAGACCATAACTGGCACCTGTCAAAGAAGATATACAGTTGAAAAAAATCATATGAAAAGATGCTTCACATCATATGTCATCAGGTAAATGAAAATTAAAACAGGGAGACAGAACTGCACCTCTATTAGAATGGCTAGAATCTGGAGCACTGACTACACGAAATGCTGATGAGGATATGGAGCAATAGGAACTCTCATTCATTGCTGGTAATAATGCCAAATGGTACAGTCACTTTGGAAGATAGTTTGGTGGTATTTACAAAACTAAAAAGAATCTTACCATATAGTCCAGCAATCATGCTCCCTGATATTTACTCAAGAGTTAAAAACTTATGTCCACATGAAAACCTATACATAGATGTTTATAAAAGTTTTACTCATAATTGCCAAAACTTGGAAATAACCAAGATATCCTTCAGTAAGTGAATAAAAAAAGAAACTGTGGTACATTCAGACAATGAAATATTATTCAGTCCTAAAAAGAAATAAGCTATCAAGTCATGAAAATGCATGGAAGAAACTTAAATGCACATTGCTAAATGAAAGAAGCCAATCTGAAAAGGCTACATACTATATGATGTCAAATATAACATTCTGAAAAAGGCAAAATTATAGGGAAAGTAAAAAGATCAGGTTTAATGTAGGATTTGGGGTGGAGAGAGATGAATAAACAGAGCACAGAAATTTATAGGGCAGTGAAAATACTCTACTAGTACATGATACTATAATGATGAGTACATAGCATTATACATTTGTCTAAACTAAACCCAAGAGTGAACCCTAAGGTAAACTATGGACTCTTGTTAATTATATTGCACAGATGTGAGTTCATCTATATATATGAAAGCCAAGCGACCGGAACGACAGAACGACCAGAATGACCAGAATGACTGGTAGCTATGACATGTACTGCAGTGGCCAACAGGCTCAATAGGGTCCCCGATTGCCCCCTCAACCTCCCACGGCCCCTCCCCCTGGCCAGCCCAGCCCCCCATCAGCCCTCCACCTTGATTGGGAACAGGGTCAGCTGGCCAACCACCCACAGCCCCCCCACAGGTGTCCCAGCCACCATCGGCCCCCATTGAGGCAGGGCGGCCAGACCCCACCCATGCACAAATTCGTGTACTGGGCCTCTAGTCAATAATAACAAGTCTACCACACTGATGTTAATAATGGGAGAGGCTATGCATATGTGGGTGCAGAGATATATGAGAAATTTCTGTGTCTTCCTCTCAGTTTTGCTATGAACGTAAAGCTGCTCTAAAAAACTAAAGTCAGTTATAGACTAAATGTTTGGGTCCCTCCAACATTCGTACGTGGAAATCCTAACTCCCAAATGTGATGGTCTTTGCGGATGATTAGGTCATGAGGGCAGAATCTTCATGAATGAGACTAGTGCTCTTATAAAAGGGATTCCTCAGAGCTCCTTAGCCCTTTCCACCATGTGAGGTTACAGTCAGAAGGCACTAGCTATGAATCAGGAAGAGGGCTTTCACCAGAGAACTAGACCATGCTGACGCCTTGATCTTGGACTTCTCAGCTTCCAGAAAAATGATAATTAAATTTCTGCTTTCTATAAACTTCCCAGTCTGTGATATGCTATTAAAACAGCTCAAATAAATAAAGATAGTCATATTTAAAAAAGAACTCTTTTAAGTGCATTTTCCTAAACAATGGAAACCATTGTGAAAAGAAAATTCCTAATAATGTATTAATTTGACACTGTATGGAAAATCAACAGTACTTCAAGATCATCTAAGCTGTTTCTGTTGGACAAAGAAGAGGGGAATAGGATGAAATAGGAGAATCTACAAAGGAAACTTGAAATATAATAAGAAGCCCACACAAATCACAGACATTTATCTCTGTCCAAAACCAAGTAAGCAAACCAAAGACTGTTAAGCATGAATGCAAATAATAAAATCTTGCAACAGTATTGGCCTTGATAAAAGCAGTGCTTCTTACTCTCACTAAACCATCTTGGGATCTTAACTGTCAGATCTTCACACCTTACAATAGTAATGTCTTTTTGTATTTAGATGCTGTCTTAATCATTGCCTAATTCATTTACATAAGAAAATATCCTTGGTAAATTCTAGCTCATTTAACTTTAATTCACATTTTATAAAAATGTAGCACATTTTCATCCTGCCAGGAATCTCAATTTTCAATTACTGATTCTATAAATACTATTTAAGAAAATATTTTATATCATCTATATCATATATCAAAATAGATCATTCTTTTCAAATTATGATTTCAGAGAGGGAGAGGGAGAGAGATGGAAACATTAATGATAAGAGAGAATCATTTATTGGCTGCCTCCTGCACACCCCACACTGGGGGTTGAGCCCACAACCAGGGCATGTGCCCTGACTGGGAATCGAACTGTGACCTCCTGGTTCATAAGTCAATGCTCAACCACTGAGCCACACTGGTTGGGTTCAACATATGTCATTCTTAATATTTTTTTAACCAATTAGCATTAAATTTTTTATGAAAAATATACTTAGTTAGCACCTATCATGTGTCAGGCAGTTTGTAAGTGCTGAGGATTTATAACTGAGCAAAAGATAAAAAACAAACAAACAAAAAATCTTCCCTCAATGGAGCTTACATGCTATTTATATTGTTCCTTAAATGTAATCAGAACTAAGGACATATATGTAATAAGTTAATCAATAAAGAAATTTTAAAAAAATGTAATCAGAACATATACAAAGGAAATTGTTTTGTTAATGAACTAAATAAACTGACAAACAAAATAGAAATTGAGGCTTAGATACGTGGAACAAACTGACAGCTGACAGAGGGGATGGGGGCTGGATAAAATAAAGTGAAGGGATGAAGACAAAACACACACACACACACACACACACACACACACACACACACACATATGAAACACATACTAGTAGACACAGACAACATTGTGGTGATTGCCAGAGGAAAAGGGGGTTGGCGGTTGCTGGATGTGGGCAAAGAGATTTTGCTTGGGGTGATGGGTGCAAGAATGCAGTGTGCAGATGATGTTTTATTGAGTTGTACACTTTAAACTTGTGTGGTTTTGCAAACCAATATCACCCCAATAAATTAAATTTTTAAAAAAGGTAAAAAAATATTCACTTATACCTTCATCCTCTTTTACAGACAAGAAGCAGCAGTCTGTAGCACTGCAGTAAAAGACACCTGGGAGTAGTTTGTCTATGCCATTAAATGATAGTATCTGACAGGATAGTATCAATGTAAAAATCCCTTTTTCATTGACTGAGTTCTGATGAAGGATGGTTCTAAAAAGGTCAGTCTTTGAGATCACCCTATGTAGTTATCAATAATTATTGGAGTCCTATTTGTTATTCGTGCTTAACCTGAAATTTTTCTCATTAACCCATGAGGGTAGATTATCAGAGTCAGGAGTGTTTTAAACATAGGGATAAATTAGTTTCCCTTTCTTTCATATCTCATCCCATTGTGCAGTTTAACATCCTTTTCTCTAGTATTATCTTTAATATTAATTCATCCACTTTATTTTTCTTACACACATTTTTCGGTTCAACTGTACATAGTATATATGGCAAACCATAATGATCACAGTGAATAGCTTGGTTTAAAACAACTATAATTAAAAGAGAATAAAATCCCCCAACCTATTCAAAGCTCACATTCACTATGGCAGGGTTGGGGGATGTCCAGCCATGGCCTGCAAAATCATTTGGTTTGGCCCTGTCAAATCTTTAGGGGTGATTTAATGAAATGTTTGACCAAAAATAACAAGCCAATTTCTGAGTGGAAATTTTGTGTGGCCCGATAATCCTATCTAATAAAAGAGTAATATGCAAATTAACCATCACTCTGCAACAAAGATGGAGGCACGTAGAGAGGCTGGGCAGGACCCTGGTGGCATCATCCCGGCAACATGAGCCCAGCAGGCAAGTGGGGCCAGAGGCAGCACCCAGCAGGGCCTGCTGGGCAGTGGCAGCGGTGACCACGAGCAGGCAATCGGCCCACAGGCTGCATCCAGCAGGGCCTGCTGGGTGGTTGCTGCGGCGACCTGCAAGCAGGCAAGCAGGGCCGCAGGCAGCACCCAGCAGGGCCTGCTTGCCCATCCCGGTGGTGTGGAGCAGGCAGGCCCCACAGAGAGCTGAGAACCACGGGGAGTGGGCCCAAGCTGTCAGTAGCACATCCCCTGAGGGCTCCCGAATTGAAGAGGGTGTAGGTCGGGCTGAGGGACCTCCCCTGCTCCACCCCTCCCCCCGTGCACGAATTTTGTGTACCAGGCCTCTAGTGATGTTATAAAAATCCAAATGGCCCTTTGCAGAAAAAAAGTTTCCCCACCCCTGCTTGATAGCCTCTAACTGAGGAAACTTCAGCTCCAAGCTTACTTTAATTTCTCAGGGAAATCAAACTTCAGCTCAAGCTTACTTTGATTTCAGGTACCATCAGACTTATTCTTGTTTTTAACCTTCCAATACTGGAAGCATGAGTGACTTTGCTCTACTTCTGGTCATTGCTCCCAACTACCACTCCAAACCAACCTCTCAAAGATATTAAAAAGTAAATTCCCACCAGCAGTGAACTTACTTGGAATGTAGACTGGTACAGTCACTATGGAAAACAGTCTTGAGATTCCTAAAAAAGTTAATAACAGAGCTACCATATGACCCAGAAATTCTTCTCCTAGGTATATACCTGAAAAACTCAAAAACATGTATTCACAAAGATATATGCACCCCTTTGTTCATTGCAGCATTATTCACAGTGGCCAAGGCATGGAAACAACCAAAGTATCCCATGATAGAGGACTGGATAAAGAAGTTGTACTACATATGCACAATGGAATACTACTCAGCCATAAGAAAAAGATGAAATACTGCCATTTGTGACGAAATGGTGGGACTTGAAAATATTATGCTGTGAAATAAGTCAGGCAGAAAAAGAAGCCATGTGATTTCACTCATATATGGGTTATAAAACTGAAACTCAAGGACACAAATAGCAGTGTGGTAGTTACCAGAGGGAAGGAGGTGGGGGATGGAGGTAGAAGGAGGTCTAAAATATGGTGACAGGAGATGATTTGACTTTGGGTGGCCACACACTGTGCAATATACAGATCTTGTAACAGAAATCTATACCTGAAATCTATATGATCCTAGCAACCAATGTCATCCCAATAAATTTAATTAAAATACTAAAAAGTAAATAAATATTTTTTAAACCTTACAGGTTCATGTCTCAATACAGAGGTATCAATTCAAGTCCTTCATCAAGTCTATTAGCTTTGGGATCTTGGGTTAGTCACTCAACTACCAATTATTTTTTTCTTTTCTTTTTCAGAGGTGATTTCTCAGGCAGCTTAACTTAAAGCTAAATTTTAGTTCACTAAAGTAAAACTTGCATGTTCCAGAAGACAATGTGTTTTTTAAAAACACTGAGACTATTCTTTTAATAACTGCAGTTGCATTTCTCAATTTTTAAAATATTTTCACATAGTGAACTAAAATTTAGCTTTAAGTTACACTGTTTGACAAAGGTATTCTTTTTTTGTATATTGTTTATTGTTGATAGTATTGCATATGTCTCCTGTTTACCCTCTCTTTACTCCCCTCCACCAGCCCCTACCCACCCCCAGGCCTTCACCACCCTATTGCCTCTGTCCATGGGCTATGCATATAGGTATATTAGTTTTTTGGCTTATCTCTTCTTGTCCCCCCACCCCCACATCAAAGTATGTCAGTCTGTTCCATGCCTCCATGATTTGGGTCTTATTTTGTTGGTCAACTCATTTTGTTCATTAGATTCCACAAATAAGTGAAATCATGTGATATGTATCTTTCTCAGATTGGCTTATTTCACTGAACATAATATTATCCAGGTCCATCCATGCTGCCCCAAAAGATAAGAGATCACTTTTTTACAGCTGCATAGTATTCCATTGTGTAAATGTCCCACAGCTTTTTTATCCATTCTTCTACTGATGGGCACTTGGGTTGTTTCCAAATCTTAGCTATTGTAAATAATGCTGCTATGAAAATAGGGGTGCATATATTCTTTGTAATTGGGGTTTCAGGATTTTTAGAATATATTCCTAAAAGTGAGATTGCTGGGTCAAATGGAAATTCCATTTTTAATTTTTTGAGGAAACTCCATACTGTTTTCAACAGTGGCTGCACCAGTCTGCATTCCCACCAGCAGTGAACTAGTGTTCCCCTTTCTATGCATCCACTCCAGTACTCGTTTGTTGATTTTTTTCATGATAGCCAGAGCCCAGCCTGGGGAGTGCCTGAGGCTCTTTGGTGAGGAGAGCATGAACTGCCTGCCTCCAAGGCTCCCTCAAGATCATACTCTCACTCATACACATATCCACATACTCGTGCACATCCATACACTCGTACTCTCACTCATTTACTCACACTCTCTCCCTCATTCCAGACCTGCTGGCTGCCATGTCCAAATGCCCCAAAGGATTCTTTTTTAAAATTTATTTTTATTGTTTAAAGCAATAGAGATGTCCCCTCTTCCTTCTCCTTGACCCCCTCCTCCCTTCTCCCTTCTTATCCGCAGGCCTTCATCCCACCATTGTATTTGCCCATGGGTTATGCATGTAAGTCTTCTGGTTGATCTCTTCCCTCCCCACCCCACCCTGCCTTTCCTCTGAAAATTCTCAGTCTGTTGCATGCTTCCATGCATCTGGATCTATTTTGTTTGTCAGATTATTTTGTCCATTAGATTCCACATATAAGTGAGATGTGATACTTATCTTTCTCTTACTGGCTTATTTCACTTAGCATAATACTCTGCAGGTCTTTCCATGCTGTCTCAAATATTAGGAGATCCCTTTTTACAGCTGAATAGTATCCTGTTGTGTAAATGTACCATAGCTTTTTTTATCCATTCATCTACTGATGGGCTCTTGTGCTGTTTCCAAATTCTTAGGATATATGCCTAGAAGTGGGATCACTGTGTCAAATCACAGTTTGATTTTTAATTTTTTGATGAAACTACACACTGTTTTCAATAGTGGCTGCACCAATCTACATTCCCACCAGCAGTGTCCTAGGATTTATTTTACCCCAAGTCCTCTCCAGCACTTGTCATTGGTTGATGTGTTGATGGTAGCCATTTTGACGTTATGAGGTAATACCTCATTGTTGTTTAATTTGTATCTCTCTGATGATTAGTGACTTTGAGCATTTTTTTCATATGTCTCTTGGCCATCTGTATGTCAACTTTGGAGAAGTGTCTATTCAGATCTTCTGCCCATTTTTTAATTGGATTGCTTGTCTTCTTTTTGTTGAGTTGTACAAGTAATACATATATTTTGGAAATTACCCCTTATCAGATATATCATTGGAAAATATGTTCTCCTATACAGTGGGTCCCCTTTTCATTATGATAATGTTTTCTTTTGATGTGCAGAAGCTTTTTATTTTTATGTAGTCCAATTTGTTCCTTTGTTCCTCTTACCTCAGAAGATGTATCTGTGAAAATGCTACTACATGAGATGTCTTATATTTTGCTGCCTACATTTTCTTCTAGGGTTTTTATGTTTCATGACTTACATTAAATCTTTTATCCATAAAGGACTTAAACATAAGATGGGAAACCATAAAGGTACTAGAGGAACACACAGGCAGCAAAATCTCAGACATATGCCAAAGCAATTTCTTCACTGATACTGCTCATAGGGCAATGAAAACTAAAGAGAAAATAAACAAATGGGACTACATCAAAATAAAAAAGCTTTTTCACAACAAAAGAAACCATTAACAAAACAACAAGAAAGCCCACTGTATGGGAGAACATATTTGCCAATGTGATCACCGATAAGGGTTTAATCTCCAACATTTATAGGGAACTCATACAACTTAACAAAAGGAAGATAAACAACCAAATAAAAAAATGGGCAATGAAACCTAAATAGATGCTTTTTGAAATAAGACAGAAAGAAGGCCAAGAGACATATGAAAACATGCTCAAAGTCACTAATCATCTGAGAGATGCAAATCAAAAGGACAATGCAGTACCATCTCACACCTGTCAGAATGGCTATCATCAACAAATCAACAAACAAGTGCTGGTGAGGATGTGGAGAAAAAGGAACCCTCGAGCACTGCTGGTGGGAATGCAGACTGATGCAGCCACTGTGGAGAACAGTATGGAATTTTCTCAAAAAACTAATAATGGAACTGCCATTTTACCCAGTGACACCACTTCTAGGAATATATCCCAAGAAACTAGAAACACCAATCAGAAAGGACATATGCACCCCTATATTCATACCATTTGCAACAGCATGGATGGAGCTGGAGAGCATTATGCTAAGTGAAATAAGCCAGTCAGAGAAAGATAAATATCACATGATCTCACTCATTTATGGAATATAATGAACATAAACTGATGAACAAAAACAGATTCAGAGGCAGAGAAACATCTATCAGACCATCAAAACTCAGAGGGAAGGTAGGGGAGGGAGGGGGTAAGGGAGAGAGATCAACCAAAGGACTTGTATGCATGCATATAAGCCTAACCAATGGACACAGACAATGGAAGGTGAGGGCATGAGAGGTGTGGTAGTGGAGTAATGGGGGGATAAGGACACATATGTAATACCTTAATCAATAAAGAATTTTTTTAAAAACACTTAAAATCTTTTATCCATTATAAGTTTATTCTTCTGTATGGTATAAGTTGGTGGTCTAGTTTTATTTTTTTACCTATAGCTGTCCAGTTTTCCCAACCCCATTTATTGAAGAGACTATCCTTAATTCAATGAATACTCTTTCCTCCTTTATCAAATATTTATTGAGCATAATGGCTTGGGTCAATTTCTGGGTTCTCTTGATCTTTATGCCTGTTCTTGTGCTAATACCACGCTGTTTTGATTAGAGTGGCTTTGAAGAATAGCTTGATATCTGTTATTGTGATTCTGCCAACTTTGTTCTTTTTCAAGATTGCTACAGCAATTTGGGGTCTTTTGGATTCATATACATTTTTGGAGTGTTTGTTCTAGATCTGTGAAATATGCTATTAGTAATTTAATAGGGATTGCATTGAACCTGTAGGTTGCTTTGGGTAGAATGGTCATTTTTATGGTATTGTTTCTACCAATCCATGGACACAGTGTATTTTTCTACTTATTTATATCTTCTAGCTCTTTTAAAATATACAGTGGGGCTTTGACTTACGAGTTTAATTCGTTCCGTGACGAAGCTCGTAACTCAAATTACTCGTATGTCAAATCAAAAAGTGAACGAGTGAGACACGTGATGCTGGGCTGATGTTGTGGC
>NW_005371125.1:1982253-2003064 GCF_000412655.1 Myotis brandtii | reverse complement strand
AGCTCGCAACTCAAAGCAAAAAATCGGCCAAGAGACGGCTCGTATCTCGAAAAACTCGTTAGTCGGGACACTTGTAAGTCAAGGCCCCATTGTATTTTTATTGATTTTAGAGAGGAAGGGAGAAGGAGAGAGAAATAGAAACATCAATGATGAGAGAGAATCACTGATGGGCTGCCTCCTGCACACCCCCTACTGGGATCAAGCCTTCAATCCAAGCATGAGCCAGGAATTGAATCATGTCCCTCTGGTTCACAGGTTGACACTCATCCACTGAGCACACTGGCCAGGATTCTTCAATCTTTCCCCCCCATCATTCTATAATTTTGTGAGCACAGGTCTTTTACTTCCTTGGTTAAATTTATTTCCAAGTATCTTAATTTTTTTTTTTTGTAGCAATGGAAAATTGGATTTTTTTTAGTTTCTCTTTCTGAGAGTTCATTATTGATATATAAAAATTTCAATGGTTTCTGACTGTTAATTTTGCATCCTGCTATATTGCCAAATTCATTTATTAAATTTAAGTTTTTTTGGTGGAGTCTTTATGGTTTTCTACACACAATATCATGTCTTCTGCGAACAGTGACAGTTTTACTTCCTCCTTTCCAATTTGGATGCCTTTTATTTCTTCTGTCTGATCACTGTGGCTAGTACTTCTAATACTATGCTTAATAAAATGGTGAAAGTGGACAACTCTGTCTTGTTCCTTTCTTAGGGGAAATGGTTTTAGTTTTTGCCTATTGAGTATAATGTTGGTTGTAGTTTTGTCATGTGTGGCCTTTATTATGTTGAGGTATGATCCTTCCATGCCCACTTTTATAAAAAAAACTAGAGGCCCAGTGCACAAAGTGTGTGCACTCAGGGGTGTCCCTCAGCCTGTCCTGTGCCCTCTCACAGTCTAGGAGCCCATGGGGAGTGGGCCTAAGCCATCAGTTGGACATCCTTAGTGCTGCCGCGGATGTGGGAGAGGCTCCTGCCACCACGCTGCACTTACCAATGAGCAGCCTGGCTCAGGGTTTCTGGCTGAGTGGCGCTCCCAGGAGAGTGCACTAACCACCCAGGAGCAGCTCCTGTGTTGAGCATCTGCCCCTGGTGGTTAGTGCACGTCATAGTGACCGGTCGTCCCACTGTTCAGTTGATTTGCATATTAGCCTTTTATTATCTAGGATGGGTGTCATATTTTGTCAGAGGCTTTTTCTGCATCTATTTCTTTTAATTTTTTATTGTCTAAAGTATTACATGAGTCTCCTTTTCACCCCATTGACCTCTTCTCCACCACCCCCTCCCTCAAGCACAAGCCCTCACCCACCCCCCTACTGTTTGTGTCCATTGGTTTTGCTCATATGCATGTGCACAAGTCCTTTGGTTGATCTCTTGTCAGATGCTTTTTCTGCATCTATTGATATGATGATGTGCTTTTTGTCTTTCAATTTGTTTATGTGATTTATCACATTTATTGATTTGCAAATATTGAACCAGACTTGCATCCCTGGAATAAATCCTTCTTGATCATCGTGTATGATCTTTTTTATATATTGCTCAGTGCAATTTGCTAATATTTTGTTGAGGATTTTAGCACCTATGTTCATCATGAATATTGAACTATAATTCTATTTCTTTGTAGTGTCTTTATCTGGTTTTGGAATTAGGATAATGCTGGCTTCATGAAAAGAGCTTGGAAATATTCCTTCCTCTTGGATTTTTTTTTGTGGGGGGGAATATTTGGAGGAAGTTAGGTGTTACTTCTTATTTTAATATATGGTAAAACTCCCCTATGAAGCCATCCAGGCCAGGGATTTTGTTTGCTGGGAGTGCTTTAATTAATGCTTCAATTTTATCAGTTGTTATTGGCCTATTCAAGTTTTCTGATTCTTCCTGATTCAATTTTGGAAGTTTGTATTTTTCTAAGAATTTGTCCATTTCATTCATGTTGTCCAGCTTGTTGGCATACAGTTGTTCATAGTATTTTCTTACAATCCTCTGTATTTCTGTGGTGTCAGTTGTTATTCACTTCTTTAGATTCGTATATTATTTATTTGTGTCCTGTCTCTGTTTCTTGATGAATCTGACTAAACAAATCTTGTTTATCTTTTAAAAGAACCAGTCCTTGGTTTCATTGATCTTTGTATTGTTCTTTCACTCTCTATGTCATTTATTACTGCTGTGATCTTTCTTATTTTCTTCCTTCTACCTACTCTAGTTTTTTCTTTAGTGTTCTCTTTCTAATTCTTTAAGTTGTAGGGTTAGATAGTATTTTTGCAATTTTACTTGTTTCTTGAGAAAGGCCTGTAATGCTCAAAACTGCTTTTGCTGAATCCCCTAAATTTTTAGATTATTGTGTATTCATTTTCATTTGTTTCCTAGAAATATACAATCTTCCAAAACTGAATCAAGAAGAAACAGTAAATCTCAACAGACAGATTGCAACTAGTAAAATCAAAGCATTAATCAGAAAACTTACAACAAAAAGAACTCCTGGACCAGATGGCTTTACAAGAGAATTTTATCAAACATTCAAGAAGAACTAACACCTATCCTTCTCAAACTGTTCCAAGAGGAGAAACAGCTCCTAATTCATTTTATGAAGACAACATTATCCTAATTCAAAAGTCAGATAAAACATTACGAAGAAAGAAAATTATAGGCCCAAATCCTTGATAAACATAGATGCACCAGCCCTGGCCAGTGTTTCTCAGTGTAGACTGTTGGCCTGTGCACCAAAGGGTCTCGGGTTAGATTCTCAGTCAAGGGAACGTACCTGGGTGGCATGTTTCATCCCCAGCCCTAGTCAGGGAATGTGTGGGAGTCAACCAATCGATGTCTTCTCTTGCATCAATCTTTCTTTCTCTTTCTCTTTCTCTCTCTCTCTCTCTCTCTCTCTCTCTCTCTCTCTCTCTTTCTCTCCCCCTCTCCCTCTCCTCCTCCATATCTCACCCTGCCCCCTATTCTATATCTATCTAAAAATAAGTGAAAAAATATTCTCTGGTGTGGTTTAACAACAACACGAATTATAAAATAAACAACACTAAAATATTAACATAGTGAATCCTGCAATTAATTAAAAAATTCATACACCTTGATCAAGTTATATTTATTCCTGGTATGCAGGGTTGGTACAATATTTGCAAATCAATTAACATGATACTTCACATAAATAAAATGAAAAATAAAAACCATATAATCATATCAATAGATGCAGAAAAAGCATTTGACAATATCCACCAACCATTTATGAAAAAAACTCTCAGCAAAGTGGGAATGGAGGGGAAATACCTCAATACAATAAATGCCATATATGACGAACTTGCTGCTAACTTTATATTCAACAGGGAAAAACTAAAATTGTTTCCCTTAAGATCAGAAACAAGACAGGGATATCTACTCTCACCACTCTTATGCAAGATAGTACTGGAAGTTAAAGACACAGCCATCAGACAAGAAAAAATAAAAGCCCTCTGCCACAGTGCTTTGTTGTGTGTGTTTTTTTTAAATTTCTTCATTGATTGAGGTATTACATATGTGTCCTTATCCCCTCATTACCCCCAGCCCCCCCACTCTTGCCCTCAACCCCCTGTTGTCTGTGTCCATTGGTTAGGCTTAAATGCATGCATACAAGTACTTTGGTTGATCTCTCCCCCTAACCCCACCCTCCCCTACCTTTCCTCTGACATTTGATGGTCTGATCGACGGTTCTCTGTCTCTGGATCTGTTTTTGTTCATCATTTTATGTTGTTCATTATATTGCACAAATGAGTGAGATCATGTGATATTTATCTTTCTCTGACTGGCTTATTTCACTTAGCATAATGCTCTCCAGCTCCATCCATGCTGCTGCAAATGGTAAGAACTCCTTCTTTTTTACTGCAGCATAGTATTCCATTGTGTAGATGTACCAAAGTTTTTTAATCCACTCATCTGCTGATGGGCACTTAGGCTGTTTCCAAATCTTAGCTATGGTGAATTGTGCTGCTATGAATATAGGGGTGCATATATCCTTTCTGATTGGTGTTTCTAGTTTCTTGGGATATATTCTTAGAAGTTGGATCATTGGGTCAAATGGGAGTTCCATTTTTAGTTTTTTGGGGAAACTCCATACTGTCTTCCATAGTGGCTGTCCCAGTCTGCATTCCCGCCAAAAGTGCTCGAGGGTTCCTTTTTCTCTGCATCCTCGCCAGCACTTGTCGTTTGTTGATTTGTTGATGATAGCCATTCTGACAGGTGTGAGATGGTACTGCACTGTCATTTTGATTTGCATCTCTCAGATGATTAGTGACTTTGAGCATGTTTTCATATGTCTCTTGGCCTTCCTTCTGTCTTCTTTTGTAAAGTATCTATGTAGGTTCGTTGCCCATTTTTTGATTTGGTTGTTTATCTTCCAATTCATATGGAATAAAAGAAGACCCCGAATAGCTGCAGCAATCCTAAGAAAGAAGAACAAAGTAGGTGGGATCTCAATTCCAGATATCAAGCTGTATTACAAAACCAGTGTTCTCAAAACAGCCTGGTACTGGCACAAGAACAGACATATAGATCAATGGAATAGAATAGAGAACCCAGAAATCAAACCAAAGCACTATGCTCAATTAATATTTGACAAAAGAGGCATGGACATACAATGCAGTCAAGATAGTCCCTTCAATAAATGGTGCTGGGAAAATTGCACAGATACATGCAAAAAATGAAACTAGACTACCAACTTACACCATCAAAAATAAACAAAAATAAACTCAAAATGGACAAAGGACTTAAATGTAAGATAGGAAACCATAAAAATATTAGAAGACTCCATAGGCAGCAAAATAGCACACATTGGTCGTAGCAATATCTTTACAGACACAGCTCCTAGGACAATGGAAACTAAGGAGAAAATAAACAAATGGGACTACATCAAAATAAAGAGCTTTTGCACAGCAACGGAAACCATCAACAAAACAACAAGAAAGCCCACTGCATGGGAGAACATATTTGCCAATGTTATCACCGATAAGGGTTTAATCTCCAACATTTACAGGGAACTCATGCCGCAGTGCTTTGAGTGTTGCCTCACAGGCACAGGGCGGCGGGGTGGGCTCAGGCAGAAGAAAAAAAAATAAAAGGAGGGAGTTAAAATGTCATTATTTGCAGATAACATGATACTGTAAAGAGAGAACTCTAAAGACTCCATGCATAACCTATTACAACTGATAAGTGAATTTGGTAAATTAGCAGAATACATTTTATATACCAATAATGAACTATCAAAAAGGAAAATCAACAAAACAATCCCACTTAAAATTGCATAAAAATATAATTAAGGTCCTGGGTGGTCATTCAGTGGTTAGAGCGTCAGCCCACCGATCAAAGGGTGGAGGGTTCAATTCCTGGTCAGGTGCACATACCTTGGTTGCACGCTCATTCCCCAGCCTCAGGTCTCTCTCTCTCTCTCTCTCTCTCTCTCTCTCTCTCTCCTCCTCCTCCACTACCCTCCCCTCTACTCTCTCTTAAAAAAAACAATGGAACTACAAAAGACACTAATAGCCACAGCAATTTTGAGAAAGTACAAAGTTGAAGAAATCACACTAGCTGATATCAAACTGTTCTACAGGGCTATAATAATCAAAAAAGCATGGTACTGGCATAAAAACAGATATATCAATCAGTGGAACAGAATAGAGATCCCAGAAATAAACCCACACCTTATGGCCAATTAATATTTGACAAGGGAGGCAAGTACATACTTTCAGGTAAAGATAGTCCATTCAATAAATGGTGTTGGGAAAATTGGTCAGACAAGTGCAAAAAAAATGAAACTAGACCACCTCCTTATACCATCCTATATAATAAAAGGCTAACATGCAAATAGACTGAGCGGCGGAATGACCAGTCACTATGACGTGCACTTACCACCAGGGGGCAGACGCTCAATGCAAGGGGAGCATCTTTCAGCCAGAAGCCAGGCTCACGATTGGCAGCTGGCGAGTGCAGCGGTGGTGGTGTGAGCCTCTCCTGCCTCTGCAGGAGAGCTAAGGATGTCTGACTGTTGGCTTAAGCCCACTCCCAGTGGGGAGTGGGCATAAGCCATCAGTTGGACATCCCCCGAGGGCTCCTGGACTGCGAGAGGGTGCAGGCTAGGCTGAGGGACAACCCCCCTCCCTGAGTGCACAAATTTTGTGCACCAGGCCTCTAGTAAAAAATAATTAACTCAAAATAGGTTAAAGACCTAAAGTAAGACTCAAAACAATGAAATCCTAGAAGAAAACATAAGCAGTAAAATATTGCAGTTTTCATGGCAATATTTTTTCTGATATATCTCCTTGGGCAAGGGAAACAAACAAACAAACAAATAAATAAATAAAGCTGTGCCACTACATAAAACTAAAATGTTTTTGCACAGCAAAGGAAACCATCACAAAATAAATTTAAAAAACAAACAAAAAACCCAGTGAATGTGAAAACATATCCTCTTCCAATGATACATTTGATAAGGACTTAACATCCAAATTTATAAAGAACTTCTACAACTAAACAACAAAAAACTCAAACAAGCCATTAAAAAATGGGCAAAATACCTGAATAGACACTTCCCCAAAGAGAATATACAGATGGCCACTATACATATGAAATGATGCTCAACATCACTAATTAACATAGAAATGCAAATTAAAACCTTAGTAAGATATTACCTCTCATCTGCCAGTGTGGCTATCATCAATACTAGTAAATCATTAAACAAGTGTTGGTGAGGATGTGGAGAAAAGGGAACCCCCATGCACTGTTGGTGGAAATTCAGACTTTTGTACTCATGGAGTTTCCTCAAAAAAAAATAAAAATGGAACTTCTTTATAAGTGGAACCAGCGATTCCACTTCCCAAAGAAATCCAAAATACAATTTTGGAAGAATATTTGCACCCTGATGTTCATTGCAGTGCTTTTTACAATAGTAAAGTGCCCATCAGTAGAAAATGTCCAAGTGCCCATCAGTAGATGAGTGTATAAAAATGCTGTGTATAAAAAAGCTGTGGTACATTTGCACAATGGAATACTACTTGGCCATAAAAATGACGTAAATCTTACCTTTTGCGACAGTATAGACAGACCTGGAGAGTGTTAAGTAAAATACCAGGTAAGCCAGCCAGAGAAAGACAAATGCCATATGATTTCACTTACCTGTAGAATCCAATGAACAAAATAAACTACCCCTCAGGTCTCTCTCTCTCTCTCTCTCTCTCTCTCTCTCTCTCTCCTCCTCCTCCACTACCCTCCCCTCTACTCTCTCTTAAAAAAAACAATGGAACTACAAAAGACACTAATAGCCACAGCAATTTTGAGAAAGTACAAAGTTGAAGAAATCACACTAGCTGATATCAAACTGTTCTACAGGGCTATAATAATCAAAAAAGCATGGTACTGGCATAAAAACAGATATATCAATCAGTGGAACAGAATAGAGATCCCAGAAATAAACCCACACCTTATGGCCAATTAATATTTGACAAGGGAGGCAAGTACATACTTTCAGGTAAAGATAGTCCATTCAATAAATGGTGTTGGGAAAATTGGTCAGACAAGTGCAAAAAAAATGAAACTAGACCACCTCCTTATACCATCCTATATAATAAAAGGCTAACATGCAAATAGACTGAGCGGCGGAATGACCAGTCACTATGACGTGCACTTACCACCAGGGGGCAGACGCTCAATGCAAGGGGAGCATCTTTCAGCCAGAAGCCAGGCTCACGATTGGCAGCTGGCGAGTGCAGCGGTGGTGGTGTGAGCCTCTCCTGCCTCTGCAGGAGAGCTAAGGATGTCTGACTGTTGGCTTAAGCCCACTCCCAGTGGGGAGTGGGCATAAGCCATCAGTTGGACATCCCCCGAGGGCTCCTGGACTGCGAGAGGGTGCAGGCTAGGCTGAGGGACAACCCCCCTCCCTGAGTGCACAAATTTTGTGCACCAGGCCTCTAGTAAAAAATAATTAACTCAAAATAGGTTAAAGACCTAAAGTAAGACTCAAAACAATGAAATCCTAGAAGAAAACATAAGCAGTAAAATATTGCAGTTTTCATGGCAATATTTTTTCTGATATATCTCCTTGGGCAAGGGAAACAAACAAACAAACAAATAAATAAATAAAGCTGTGCCACTACATAAAACTAAAATGTTTTTGCACAGCAAAGGAAACCATCACAAAATAAATTTAAAAAACAAACAAAAAACCCAGTGAATGTGAAAACATATCCTCTTCCAATGATACATTTGATAAGGACTTAACATCCAAATTTATAAAGAACTTCTACAACTAAACAACAAAAAACTCAAACAAGCCATTAAAAAATGGGCAAAATACCTGAATAGACACTTCCCCAAAGAGAATATACAGATGGCCACTATACATATGAAATGATGCTCAACATCACTAATTAACATAGAAATGCAAATTAAAACCTTAGTAAGATATTACCTCTCATCTGCCAGTGTGGCTATCATCAATACTAGTAAATCATTAAACAAGTGTTGGTGAGGATGTGGAGAAAAGGGAACCCCCATGCACTGTTGGTGGAAATTCAGACTTTTGTACTCATGGAGTTTCCTCAAAAAAAAATAAAAATGGAACTTCTTTATAAGTGGAACCAGCGATTCCACTTCCCAAAGAAATCCAAAATACAATTTTGGAAGAATATTTGCACCCTGATGTTCATTGCAGTGCTTTTTACAATAGTAAAGTGCCCATCAGTAGAAAATGTCCAAGTGCCCATCAGTAGATGAGTGTATAAAAATGCTGTGTATAAAAAAGCTGTGGTACATTTGCACAATGGAATACTACTTGGCCATAAAAATGACGTAAATCTTACCTTTTGCGACAGTATAGACAGACCTGGAGAGTGTTAAGTAAAATACCAGGTAAGCCAGCCAGAGAAAGACAAATGCCATATGATTTCACTTACCTGTAGAATCCAATGAACAAAATAAACTAACAAATAGAAACAGACTCATAGATTTAGAGCACAGACTGACAGCTGTCAGAGGGAAGGGGAATTGGGGGGAAGGATGAAAAAGTTGTAGGTATTAAGCAAAGAAAAAAACCCTCATAGACACAGACAATAGTATGGTGATTACCAGAGGGAAAGGGGGTAGTGGAGGTAGAAGATAGTAAAGGGGGGATAAATGGTAAGGGAAGGAGACTTGACTTTGGATGGTGAACACACAGTACAATATACAGATGATGTATTATAGAATTGTACACCTGAAACCTGTATAATTTTATTAAATAATATCACCCTAATAATTTCAGTATTTTAACATAAAATTAATAAAATGATTACTTAATAGAAAATTAAACAACTTATAATTTATTTGAATATTTATGAAGCTGCTAATCTCAAAATGGCTGTTAAAATGTCTGCTAACAGGAACTAATAACTTTTGAAGTACAAGAAGTCTGTTTATAAAATCACTTTCTAAGTGGTATGAAGCCAGAAGCACATCTTTTCATTCCTCCCTATGTAATTTGAAATACACAGAGCAGTTTTTTATTTTATCGCAGAGTATTCTATTACTTCTCCACGGCCAAAAAGGTCTTTCCAACAAAGTGCTTTTTTGAGATTACCCTTTCATGGAAAGGTTATTTTTCACTACAGTACAATACCTAATTATGTACAGTACATTGCTCTCATTGTGTTTGAACAATAGTTTGGAGACTTCTAATGACTCATGTATTGCATTCAAGTGTTCCAGCATTTAGCAGCTACACTCCTTAATGTCAGCATAACTCTGACACTTTTATTTTAATGAGTAAGACTGCAGATATTCAATATAACTTATTTTATACAGTTTTTAGTCATTGTATTTGAGGGGATCATTTCTGCTTTAGCTGCTCTGTCAAGATATTTCACACATAATGATGTCACTGTTTTATGCCTGTAACTAGATTCATCTTTATTATAAGAATATTATTTAAAAACTAGACTACAATTACTAAGTGAGTTCTAGAGAAAATGTGTGTTTTCTAAGAGCTAAAAGAAATGCAGTCACATTTACTTCTTTCTTTTCTAGAGGAAACAAATGGAGTGGTTGAAGTGTTTGCACTGGCACATTTTATTTGGTTCTATCCATAAATAGCAATGGGAATATTCAACTCACGTCCTGAAATATATAGTAAACACCAAATATTCTGAAACAAAACATAAATTTTGAGTTCTATTATGGGAACATCACACTAAGGTGCACAGTAAGTACAACAAAATTATCCTTCTGAGATCTTTAGAGATTTTTTTTATCACAGTATATAATTGATGCCATAGTCACAAATTTTAAGATATATAAATTGACAAATATAGGGATGTTTGGAAAAACAACTACAGAAGGAGAACATTACTTTATTCAGTTGGAAGGAAATATGTTCACATTTATAAGTTGCAAATTTTATCTTCCATTAGCATAAAACAGTATCAACCCATTGCTTCAAAAGCAGTTCTAGGTGTCAAAGTGATCAAGAATATTGTAATATCTATTTATGGTCTCAGGTGGGTACTGGAAATATCAAGGGACACTTTGTAAAGTATACAATTATCTAACCACTATTCTGTACATCTAAAATTAATATAAAATAATATTGAATGAAGAAAATATATGCTATCCTTTTGATTAAATAAAAAAAAGTACAGCTTCCCAAGAAAGACAATGCCAGAGTTCTATTGGATTTACACTTTCAGCTCTCAGTCCAAGGTTTCATAGGGATAGACTGACCATTGGTCCTCATATTCTAATAAACAATATACTATATCACAAAAAGTAAATTTTAATAAAAAATCTTATGAAACTTCGTACTCTTAGAACAACCTCACCAAAGTTTCAGTTAGCAAAAGTAGTGTGGTGATTACAGTGAACAATACTGTATTGTATACTTGAAATTTACTGAGAAAATTGTCAAGGGTGGGGAAGAAAAAAAAAGGACACATATGTAATACCCTTTGTAATACTTTAAGCAATAAAAAAAAAAGAAAATAGATCTTATATTGCCTTTTCAACATACAAAAAAAAGAATATGGTAACCATGTGGAAGTGTCAGATATATTAATTAGCTCGATTGTGGTTGTCATTTCACAACATATATGTATCAAAATGTTAAAACATAAATTGTGCACCTTAAATATATGCACTGTTCCTATATTAATTAATAAAGCTTTATGTTAAAACTAGAGGCCTGTTGCACAAAAAGATTCGTGCAATAAGCCTTCCCTTCCCCTGGCTGCCAGCACCGGTTTTCCTCCAGCACCCGGGACCCAGGCCTTTGCCCGGGCCTACCTCGGAGTGACCTGGGTGCTGATGATGTTCCCGGGACCCAGGCTGCTTCACGCCTATGTATGAAAATTAACTGCCATCTTTGTTGGCGGTTAATTTGCATATCTTGCTGATTAGCCAATGGGAGGCGTAGCGAAGGTACAGTCAATTACCATGTTTGTCTATTATTAGATAGGATGGTCTTTTTTATTTGTTCAAATATTTGTCGAGCCCTTTTTATATGCCAGGCATGGTGCATAACAATAATTAAGACAAAGTCCCTCCAGGAACTCACAGTCTAATGGTAAACTACTGAGTAAACTGAGGCACAGTGGTAAATGACTTACTGAGTGAGGTAAAATTAGCCAGGTACTTGGAAATGGGGGACTAGAGCTGGAAAGAGGCCAGGGTACAACTAACACATCATAAGTAAATGCCTTTGCTTGAAGAGCAAGGGTACATACAGAAGCATATCATAAAATTTCCTGGTGAAAAGGTTAAAATAGTTTCCAATTGTCACCTTGATTGAAGTCACGTCATACAATCAATTAAACCACTATCTGATGGCATTTCTACACTTGTCCCTAAAGGCTTTGGGCATGCCAATGGTCTGCTCAGACACACTAAGTGTAGGGAGTTTGAAATCCAATTTTAGCACTGGGAATCATACTGAAGTTCTTCAATTAAAACCAATTACTTTTGCCGTAGCCTGTTTTGCTCAGGGGATAGAGCATCGGCCTGCAGACCTAAGGGTCCTGGGTTTGATTCCATTCAAGGGCACGTACCTTGGTTGCAGGCTCCTCCCATGCCTGAGCCCTGGTCAGGGCTCATGCAGGAGGCAACCAATCAATGTGTTTCTTTCACATCGATGTTTCTCTCTGTCTTTCCCTCCCTTGGGTGAAGATTAACAATAAAAACAAACAAAAAAACCCAATAACTTTAAATGTATAGCATACTTATAATATTTCTACACGTAGAAGTTTGGAAAAACTTTCCTCTAGCCCTCATTCAGAGGATTCCGGTAAGTTATAGATACCACAAAAATTAGAGAAATTGTATGTTATTTTCTATATATACATTATTTTGGCTGTACAATGGTGAAAAGCTTCACTTAGACATACTTCAGAAGTAATCTAAATATTATACACATATATACAAAGACATCATGTTTAGATGCCTATGTACCCCCATCCAATGTACAACAGCTAATTGCAGACATGAACCCATGTAAGGCAATTTATTTTGTTATAAGGACACATGATCTTTGAAGGAAAGGACAGAGCCCATGAAGAACTGTCCATTTTAGGCCTGACCATCTGTTTTAGTGATACTCTGTGATGAAGTTGTTTCAGTAGGCAGGGTGTCTAATTTACTGACAAAAAGCTGTGAATAAATATAAAAAGTTATTTTCTAATGTGGAAATCATAATTATCCAGTAATATAAGTAGTGAACTATTCAAAAACATACTGGCCTTAATGCTGCTGCTGATTGAGAATGAGGGAACTTCTGAGAATAAAACTTAATGTATATTTCATCCATACAGGATGTTCGAAAAACACTCAATGCAGGAATTTCAAAAGCTATCACTTGTTCACTTCAAGCAATTATTCACTTTTCTGTGGAGGATTTTCTTCTTTATCAGGGTTTTCTGAGTGTTTGCTTTTAGATAATGAGATTCCTACACCTTCAGACACCTTATTACTTGCGTGATCCTGTTTCACTTCAAACAAATAGACATCAATGGGCCCTCTGGTGCTCCGTATACCTACCTGACAGAGTCTTCTCTGGGAGCTGGAACATCCAGTCTGATTTCTGCTGGAGCTTTAGCTACAATAACAATCTGTTCATGGAATGCTTGAATGCTCTGAATATCTTGATATGTCACATATGCTAGTCCTTCATTCTCCTTGTCATCTATTAACTCAAACAACTGCTGATCACAATCCTTAATTAACTCATCCAGGGCATCTTCCATTGCTGATATGCCATAAAGTTCCTCCTGCAGTTTCTTCTATTGGGGCAATGCTTAAAATTGGTGATATAAAATCTTATCCATATAATATGGTTCTTAGATATTTTTTTCAATCAGGTCAGTGCCACTTAAGATATTGCTTATGTCATATAATCTTCGTTTTGGTACCCCCAGTTTTGTTGAAATCTTGATTAAGTCAACAATATCCTCAGAAGCATTTCTGACAAGATCCATAAATTTTCTCATTATAAGAAATAGTGATGAATCAAAATGAGATCTCTTTCATTTTGGAGCTTTTCTCATGTGCACAGCTTGTACATTATCTTCTAAATCAATGCTTATTTTTTTTATGGCAGCGGGCCCTCCACCTTGGTGCAGTCCTGGCGCTGGGGGTGCATCTGCTCCTCTGTCTGGTCCTCGAGCTGGCTGGGCAGATTCTGTGCTGGCAGCTGCTGACTCATGATGCCCAGCCGGCCGCCCCTTGCCCTCGCACCCTGTGAGCTCTAGCACCTTCTGCTGGTTGGGTCAGAGGCTACCCACAATGCGCTGGTTCCGGAGCCAAGCATGTAGAGGGCTTGTGGCCTTCTCAGAGATGCATCTGGGTAGGACAATCTGCGGATATATGGACGAATGCACCACTGTCCAGGTCCTGGTCCTGGTCCTGGGAATTATAAAGTAGACTAGAGAAGATCAGGGAGACTCACGATTTTCAGGACGCCATGCTCATCATGCAGCTAACAGACCATCTCCCCACTAAGCCATTTTAAAAAATATGTTGTAAGAGAAAAGGAATATGATGTCAGGGTACCCTGCATGTTTAATAAATGAATGTATCACAAGATAACAATACTCTGTTTGTTTGTTTGTTTATTTATTTATTTATTGCTTTTTCATTAGAGATATATTGCATCAACTAAGAGAACCAATATTAAAAAAGTGTTAGTAATGATACTATATAGTGATTAATTTTAAGGAAAAATGTAAGGGTGAAAAATGGTGAATATTATTTTAGCAGATATTTCACAACACAAAATATTATGTGTACACAAAAAAAGTTAATAGCTGGAGTCTTGTTCTATTCTGTCTATTTTTTTGGTGAAAGATTTCTCTTTACAAGTGATTAGTGTACCTCACTATTAAGAACTATATTGAATATATTTGTAGTCATTATGATCAGAGCATTTAATTTTCACTTTACCTTTTAATTACAAATCTAATTGTTAATATAGGAAACTTAAAGCATATATAGAACATTTTCAATTTATACTCCCTTGGTGTTTAATTGTACTTCGAGTCCTTCTTGAATTCAATACTATCGAACATGACGAAGATTTAATGTGGTTTGGAAGCACTGTCACAACATGAGATTCTTTAATGTCTCTCTTCTCAAATTCTAATTATTAGTATTTCTATATTTTCTGTACACATTATACTTTCCTCTCCCATATTAGAGAAAACATTTTTATTTCTAAAGCCTTAGATTCCTTTTTCTTTCCTTCCCTCACCTCAGATTTTTCCTTTCTTTATTTTTAATCTCTCACTTGGCACCAAATCTTTTCCTTCATTATAAAAACAAATTCAAGATGTCCCCATTCATAAAAAAGTTCTTAAATCCTGATACTTCCTTCAAGCTGCAATACCTTTTAAAAATTCCCTTCACTTCAAAATTCTTAAAAGAATGGTCTATCTATACTTCCAAAACCTCATTACTCAAATCATTTTGTAAATCCTTCCCATGACACTCTAACTAACGCATACTATTTTACTCAAAGGGCACTAGCTAAAAAACCCAATATCTGTTTCTTATTCTTCATCTTAGTTGTCTTTGATATTTGACTTATTTTATTTAACTTAACTTGATTCCTTCCTGGGTGCTGCAATTCCATACCCTCTCCTAGCTCTCCTCTTCCTCCTCCTCTGACCACTCTTTCTCAGTCTCATGTACCTACACAGTCCATTTTTTCTGGTCCCATTCCCTCCTCATATGAAAGCATGATGTTTCCTGAGAATTTTTTTCTTAGCTCTCTTCTCTATACCTAACAAAGATATAAACTGGCAGTCTCTGCACCAAGTATAATTTACAGATATGATTTGTTTGATTAGCATTCAAATTGAACACATGTTTGCTAATTCAAAATTGTGTTATAACAAATTTGTTTTACATACTTATTTTTACCAGCCAGTCTGAAATGCCTGTAACATTTTTATTCTTATATACTCTCTTGACTTTTAAATCCACATTTTAATTCCGTTACACATTTACATTTTTATATAATTTTATCATCTAAAACTATATTTCTAAACATCAACTTAACTTATTCACTCTCAAACTTTTTTTAATTACTTTTCTTTGTTTAGGCTAATAGTGTCAATATCTTTCCTTTATATATATTTCCATTGATATGGGCTTGACAGTTCAATATCATCATTGATTTTTTTTCCTTGCCACACAAAACTATTTTCAAGTCCTTTGGTTACAGTTTGATAATATATTTTGCATTAACCTCCCTTCTTTATTCCTAGCGCAAGGTTGGATTCTCACTGTTTTATCTCTTGATCACTGCAATAGTTCCTTATCAACTAAACTGAGTCAAATGGAAAGCATTTGAAGGAATATTAAGTTTAACCTGAGATAAATAAAATCAGGTGGCCTTGAAAGCTATCATTAAATACCTGAAAAGCTATCATGGAGAAAAGTGATAGGAACTATCCTGTGTGGTCGGTCTTCAAGAAAGCCAGAACCCCAGGGGTCAGAAGAGGTATGGAAGTTTGGGGTGAATATAAAGAAACTCTTTTATAATATTCATTTAAGAAAGTAAACTCATGCTACTCCAGGGATTTGAGCCCAAGCTGGAAGACAGCAAGTCAGTGATGGTATAGAAAATACAATATAACTTTGAAGGTCCCTTCTTGCAGAGTCTGTGATTTTAAGATATATAAATTTATGAGACTATCAGATATGTAAATCATATATGTAAATCCAAAATACTTATGAAAACTTTTAGGTCGATATTTCTTTATTTATTAAACTGTCAGTGAATATGGAGGCCATGATTCAACTTATTTGAAGAGACAGCTGTTTAGTAACTTCTAAATAAGGAGCAGTCATTAAAAAAATTTTCAGGCTCTGGGGGTACAATCAGAAGACTGAGGAGAATAAGAGTAATATTATTCTTACTTTACTGATTAGAAACCTAAAGTTTGGTAGTGTTATTTCCTACTAAAGTGGTATTATATATCAACAAGAGACACTATTAAAATCATTTTTGTTTGACTCCTGATCCATTGTGGGGGTTTTTCCATTAAAATGTGTTAGTTTCCATTAATGGGTGGTTTTTGGCATTAAAATGAACAGGAACTCAATGATACTGGCTAAGAATAATGTGAAAAAAATAAATTTTATTAATTTGAAAATAAACATCCATAGTACCTGATGGGATTATTTGATTTACTGATGTTGAATAGCATCAAACAAAGTTTTATCATGACTCAAGTAAAATTGGTCACAAATTGGTTATTGCCTCTCATTGGCAATAACCACCTCTTCAAGAGAATTTCCTGACTTTATTTATATCTTGAAAGATGTCTCTCCTTTTACAGATATTTTCTCGGTAAATAATGGCTGATTTTGTCAAATATAAGTCTATAATAAATAAATTTATCTATTTTTAATTAAGAGGGAAATAGTTCTTATTACATAGGTAAGTGATTTATTTCATCCATGAGATTCTTCTCTTGAGAGTCTTAGGGGGTTAAAAGTCAAATTTCAAAATATGCAAGAACTATCATAATAAAATTGGTCTTATTAGCTAGATCAGGATTTAAAGAGATGTTTCATTATCAGGACTTTTTAAACAAGTGGTTTAAAATAGTTAAAATGGTTGTTTCACTGTAATATTTATTGGTATGCACTGCTCCTTATGATTCTTAAATTTAAAACTATGAACATAAATAGGATAAAATTCATATCCTCAGCATGTTGCACATGTTGTCATGGCAGAGCCATCTGCTACAATAATTAAGCAAAACAGTACAGCAGTTGTCCAGCTGTTGACATTACACAGCACATTCAATAGTCCAATAGACTGACTCTGAAATGGCAAGAACAATTGAGACCGCTGTAGGTGCCATCCAATAAGGAGTAGGAAAGACAGTTGTACTAGTAGTGATTGACTCCTCAGGTATCAATATAAAATGTGTCCTTTAGTTTATTTGGTAAATTAGCCTATGCTGCAAATTTATATTAGAATGATTCTTATTTTCTTTATTAAACATTTGCATACATTTATAATCATATTCAATTGACTTTTTATATTTTCCTGTATTGGCTCACATAAATATGTGGAACTAGGAGCAGAAAAAGTGAATCCCTCCATACTATAGTCTTCAGCATTTTCCAGAAAGATCAGTGGAACTATAGTAATGTCTTCTCTTAATGTCACATGCCTATGGTTGTGAGAAGCAGAGTTCTGCTGCTGCCTCACCAATAATTGGTTTGGGGGAAATAGCTGATTGGAATGGTCTAGAATGCCACATTTACCCTTGTTACAATATCCACAAATGTCAACAGTGCTTTCTACTATGGATCAGCTAAGGTTAACCACAAACCTGCTCATCATTGAATGTGCAATTAATTTAAAGTGATGCATGGAAATCGTTGAAGAACTGAAACTGTCTCTTCCCAGGGTCTAATACAGTGTCTTTCATATAATAGACATTCAGGAAATGTTCATTTAATAAATATGTACACAAACAAATTAACTGCAGGGCAATGGAATGAACATACATTAAGTGCAGCTGAAGTTCAGATGAGATGGAGAACACAAGGGGAAGAATTACCATGAGAAAACTTCACTGAGGTGATGAGTTGAGCCTTGATGGATCTGTAAAGTTTAATAGAAGGAGGGAGAAGGGGATTTCAAGGTGAAGGAAACCATTGGTACTTCAAAGTACTAAGTATATTCAAGGGACAGTGAACAGCAAGCCAGTTTAATTACAGTGGCAGTTTCAGGTATTGGATTTGTAAGCAAAAGGCTGGAAAAATAAGTTATGAATAAATTCTGGAGGTCTCTAAATGTCAGTGAAGCTGTATATTTACTTTACACAAGGATACGTTAAAGTTTTTTGAGAAGATGAGAGCCATGATCCAGGCAATATACAGTACAGATGGTTAATAGTGAAAGATTTGTGGCAGGGAGGATGATTAGGAGCCATATACAATTATTTGCAATGTCAAAAGTAGAAATAACTCCAGTTATGTGCAGTAGTATACTTCATAGAAAGTATTGGCAACAACTTGGTAATTGGTGCTCACAAAAGAGGCCATAGTGAAGATAAAATTTGGAGCCACTTGTAGTCATCCAAGAAAATGGAAGAAATTCTTAAAAGGATAGAAAACTTAGGTAGTGAATTTAGGAATAATTACTATGTTTGGGGGAAATAGGAGAGAAAGCAATAAAGAAGCCAAATAAAGTCAGAAAAGAAGCATGGTGGTTTACAGAGGCTATGAAAATTATGATAATAATATTAATAAATATAGATACAACTTATGGGAAACTAATAATGAACTAGACATTGTGATTAGTACTTTATACACATAAGGATTTTAATGTTCTCAATTTTATGAAGTTGATATTATTTATATTATAATTTTAGAAAACAGCAATGGCACTTAGGGAGAAGAAGTAATAGCTAATATGTAACAGAACTGGGTTTTTACTCTACCTCCCTTTAATTCTGTCACCCAAACAATACTTTTTAATATGAGAAGACATATGCATGTAGAAAGGTCTAAAGAAAGAAGTTTCCTTAACAAAATTTGAAGGAAGTGATAGGAAATAGTGTCATTAATGAATGAAATAATATTAGTTCTGGAAATAAGAGGTATGCTTTTTCCTTCAAATCAAGAAGAAAAGGTACAATTAAAAAGACAAAGATATAATAAAGAAAACCAGGAACAAGCCAAATATCCTTGATCTTGATATCACCTATCATAAATAATATTTGCCAAGTATATAGGGACAATTTCAGGATATCAGGAAAGGGGAGTAAGTTTAGAATACAACCTGTAAACCTTATTCTATGCCCTCAAAAATAAAATCATCAAGTAACAATAAAGATGCTTTAATTCCATGATATTATTTTATTCAGTAACATTCTGTGGCCTATGAGCACTCAGACAGGTGAATAGTGGAGATGATTTTGGACTAAGGAACTGGCAGGGAAGACAAAATAATAGTTGCTGTTGTTTTTTTGTGTGTGTTTTTTTAATTGGGACAAAATAACATAACCTCATTTTTTCATGCTCTTTTCTACTAAGTAAAACTATAAACCCTAGAAATAATGCAAAGAAAACCAAATGAGAACTATGAAATATAGAAAGATAAAGTAAAAATGGGTTAGGCAGTCCAGGAATGTAGCAGTGCAGCTTATGATAATTCTACCCAAACCTGTGGATATGTTACCTTACATGGTAAAAGAGGATTTTCAGATGTGATTAATTTATGGTGCTTAGGATAGGGATATTTTCCTGGATTATCCAATGATCCAATATAATCACAAGGGTCATTATTTGATGGAGGCAGCAGGGATGTTCTCAGTGAAGGTATATGACAATAGATACAAAGGGCAGAGTGATGTAAGGTCATGAGTCCAGGAATGTGGGCATCCTCGAAAATGGAAAAGGCAAGGAAAAATATCCTTCCCTAGAACCCCCAGAATACAAACAATCCTGCTGATATGTTGATTTTATTCTAGTGAACCCATTTTGTACTTCTGACATCCAGAACTATAATACATTTGTGTTCTAATCAAAGTCTTTGGTGATTTGTTACAGTAGCATAGGAAACTGATGCAGCAATTCAATTTCAATATTTTTTTACCTCCAACATAGCTGCACAGGCTGCTCAAATATGTTGATTTTTCCACCTAATTGCACCTGAGTCCTTCTGACAAAACCAGGTGAACCCACACCATCATCAATGTGATTGACCAAGATCCTCTCTGACAATAAACAGCCAAGGGAAGTGTTATTTTTCCCCAAACTGAGACTCTCATATTCCCACTAAGAAAAACTAGCATTGTTAGGTAGCATCATGAAGGATTCAACCGCAAAAGGTAGCAAAACCTGGGTGTCTCCTTTGTCCCCATAGGCCCGAGATTGCAATTTTCCACTGAGAGATACCGGGAGATCAGTGGCAACTGCAAGAAAGATTCTTCCACAGAATCTTTGCATGGCCTGGGAATACACTACTCACAAGACCATACACATTAGACTAGGTAGGAGGTACCAGAAAGAGAGCTGCCACTATAAAATCAGAAAAGCTCAGTGGAATAAAAAGCTCTGTCGAAGCCAGATGGCGGCGATATAGGCAGACACATCCCAGGTCTTGTCCCGGAGCAAATGGAGTAAGCAGCTGAAACTAATAACACCCACCCCGAATTGGCGAAATTACTCAGCTGGTGAGACAGTTTGCAGCCGGGAAGGGCAGAGCTCCCCTGGAAAGGTAAAAAACCAGGGATCTGGGCAGGAAACTTTGCCAGACCTCTGAGCCCAGAGGGTCGGAGGGAGACCGCGTGGCAGACA
>NW_005371125.1:1969477-1975609 GCF_000412655.1 Myotis brandtii | reverse complement strand
ATGCATATAAGCATAACCAATGGACATAAGACACTGGGGGGTAGGGGAGGCCAGGGGATTGTCAAGGGCGGGGGAAAAAAGGACACATATGTAATACCCTTTGTAATACTTTAAGCAATAAAAAAATTTAAAAAAAGAGAAAAGCTCAGTGAATTTGCACACATGGGCCTAAGACTCTCTTCTCCAAACAAGAGACACTAAGGTAACCAAGGGGAATTGGCAAGAGAGAACCCTTCAGAATATATGAAGTCTGGCCTAAGAGTCTCTTCTAAATTAATAGACATAAGCCAAGAATACAATTGGAAATTATTCATCATAGCAATGAATAAATGTTGTCAGTGAAGGAAAGTCACAATTGAATGCAAAAAGATAATGGACTGATGACAACATTGAGGTAAATCAGAAGTTGAAATTGTCACATTTCAAAGAAGTCACCATAAATGTTTTAGCAAACAATTAGAAGTTGTTTAAAAGAACCAGGTGAAAATTACAAAACTTACATTTAAAAAATGTGTAACAGAAATAAAAATCTCACAAAATTGTCTCAATAATAAAGTAGCGATTACAGAAGATACATATCGGAGCCAGCAGCAAAAGCACCACACAGCTCTGCTGGTCTGACTGGCTCTGAGTCTGGGCAGAGCTTGGCAGAGGGTCTTGGGAGATGGAGAAGGAGATGGAGAACTTGTGGGTGTATAAGAATGAGCCTTTGTTGCTGAAGCCAGTGGCCTTATAGCCATCAGACAAGAACAGTCCTCACAGCAAAGTCCATACAGGTAGGCAGCCAGACACTGGCTGGTGAACATACATCTTCCCCATAATGCAGGATCAGTCTCTGTACCCACAGCTATTATCTGTGCAGCCACATGCTGCCTCCTAGACTCACCGCCTCGTATCTGAGCTCTCTGGCTCAGCAGCTTCTCCTGTCTCTCATGCCAAGCTGCTCTCTCTAGCAGACTTCTTCACACACTCCATCCTCGCTGCTCTCTCTCCGTACTCCAGCAGACTTTTTCTCACTCCCGCCTCAACCTACTCCGGCCAACTAGCTGGTCAGTAACCTACTGTTATAGCATTTAGACAAAGAAGGCTTTGTGCCAGTAGTGACATCAATCATATTGGCTACAGAAGGGCACAGTGTACTGTGTGTCCTTGCACCCGCTCATGGTATCTTGGCCTGATTAGGATTCCCAGGCTCAGAATCCTTGAACATTCCATTTAGGCACTTGCCCAGAGTGGCCTTTGGCCATTCTGGTGTGTTGATAACAAGGCCTCTGTGCTCCCACTGGCCTTGACTATCCGGAGACCTGGCATGATTCCCAGAATACATTAGTGAATTTATAAAACTATCAATAGAATTTACCTAATCTGAAGAAAATATAATGAAAATAAAATAGCCTCAAGGACCTGTAAAATAATGATAAAAAAATCCAACATTTGTATCATCTAAGTCTCAGAAGAAAATAAAGATAGTGAGGTGGAAAGAGTATTTGAAAATGTAATATTTGAAACATCTCCATTTTTAGCTATTACATAAATCTACAGAATTAAGAAGTTGAGTGAACTCCAAACAAGATAAACCCAAAGATGTTTATGCTTCAAGAAATCAATATTTAACTTCTGAAAAGTAAAAACAAAGAAAAATATTAAGAGCACATATAGACAAACAGCATATTACTTATAGGGGAACACTAACTGTCCTTTCATTTCTAATGTAAAATGATAGAGACCAGAGGAAGTGGCACACCATTTGAAAATGCTAAAAATAAAAACTGTCAGTAACCAGAATTTTATAATCAGCAAAACTCTCTTCCCATTCTAAAGGGAAAATAAGTACATTCTCAGATTAACAAAAATCAAAACAATTATTAAGCAACCGACAGGCTTTCAAGATTGGCTAAAGCAATTCTTTAAAGACAAAATGAGTGATAAAAGGAGGAATCTTAAAACTTCAGAAAGGAAGAAAACACAAAGGAGAGTATATACAGTAGTCTATGCCTCAGTTCATGAGTTTTATAAATCATACTTGAAGACAAAAAATATAACATGATAGAATACTCAAAACAATAATATTTTAAAGTGTGGGAGGTAAAGGAACCTAACTGAAAGTAAGACTTCTACATTTCACTCAAAGTGGTAAAATGTGGATACAAATAGTGATAATTCATATATATATCCAGAGGGACAACTACAGAAACTATACAAAAATACACACTCAAAAGCACTATAAAAAATGAAATTATTCAAGTAACCCACACGGAGTCAAGAAGAAACAGAGAAATGAGAAACAGAAAAAAAGAGGCCAAATTAAAAAATAGCAGACTTAAGAACTAACATACCAATAATTTTATTAAATATAAATGGTCTATAGATACTAACCAAGAGCCATAGATTGGCAGAGTGGATAAAAATAATACAATGTTATTACATGTAAATTATAAGGAACTACTTTCAATTCAGCAACATATATAGTTTTAGAGTAAAATCATGAACATGATATATATCAACAATCTATACTAATAAAAGGGTGATATGCTGATTAGAGCGTACATCTTCCGGACGTCCATCAGGACATCCATCCGGACACAGCCACAAAGGCTGCAAGGGCCTAGAGCCCATGGCAGAGAGGCGCCCCCGAGGGAACGTCCTGTCACCACGGGAGCCGGATTGGAAGCAGCGCCTCTGCTGCAAGGACTAAGACCTTTGCATGAACCGCTACAAAACAAAGGGCCACACCCACAAGATGGTAAAGGTGGGGCTGGGCCTGGATGAAGAGGCTGAGGAGGGCGGCAGCCAGGGTGAGCTTCAGTTCAGGAGCTTCCGGGAGTGGCGGCGCCAGGCCATCCAGCGCTGCATCCAGTCCCAGAGGCATGCCTGCCAGTGCCACAACGCCAACTGCCCACAGCTGTCCTGACAGAAGATGAAGTGGGTTGTGCAGCATGCCAACAGCTGCCAGCGCAAGACCAATGGAGGTTGCGGATTGTGCAAGCAGTTCATTGCCCTTTGCTGCTACCATGCCAAACACTGCCAAGAAAACACATGCCCCATTCCCTACTGCCTCAACATCAAGCAGAAGCTCCGCCAGCAGGAGATACAGCACCGCTGGCAGCACGCGTAGCTCATGCACAAGCAGATGCCACCATCAACACCCGCACGTGCCTCAGCAGAGTCTGCCTTCCCCTCCTTCAGCACCACCCAGGTCCCCCACACTGCATCCCAGCACACCCTGGACACCACAGCCCCCGACTCTGCCCAGCCCTCGCCTGTGAGCATGTCACTAGCCAGCTTCTCCAGCATGGCCAGAACTCAACCCCCCACCACAGTTTTGCACTGGGAAGCCCACTAACCAGGTGCCAGTCCCACCGCCCCCCGCCCAGTCCCACCTGCAGCGGTGGAGGCACCCGGCAGATTGCATGTGAGGCACAGCAATAGCACTTGTACTGGGTGAGCACCAACAATGGTATGCCCCTGAGGCACAGTGACCCCCGAGAGCCAGATGGTCCCCATGGGCCTGCGGCAGTGGTAGCCGACACTGATCCCCCAGCAACAGTCAATGTGAGGCATGTCCAGACCCGTGATGTCTATGCAGACCCAAGGTGCAGCCACCTCAGAGCATCTCTCCAGGTGCCCTACAGGACCTGCTGTGGACCCTGAAGTCTCCCAGCTCTCCCAGCAGCAACACGTGCTCAACATCCTCAAGTCAAACCCTCAGCTGATGGCAGCTCTCACCAAATAACACACGGCCAAGTAAGTGGCCAGCCAGCCCTGCCTTCAGCTCTAGCCCAGCATGCTGAACCTGAATGCCATGCAATCCAGCGGGCCACGACCTGCTGTCCCTCTGCAGCAGCAAGCAATGGGAGGCCTGAACCCCCAGGGCCAGGCCTTGAACATCATGAACCCGGGGCACAACCCCAGCATGACGAGTATGATTATTGATTTCAGAGAGGAAGGAAAAGGAAGAGAGAGAGAGAAACATCAGTGATGAGAAAATATCATTGATCAGCTGCCTCCTGCACGCCCCCTACTGGAGATCGGGCCTGCAACCTGAACATGTGCCCTTGACCAGAATTGAACCTGGAACTCTTCAGTCCACAGGCTGACGCTCTATCCACTGAGCCAAACCAGCCAGGGCTTAAATCATATTTTAAAAGCATCATCAAAACCAAACATATATGTCTATATTAAAACCCACAAAATTAGGCCTGGCCAGTTTGGATCAGTGCTTGGAGCATGGTCCTGTGGCCTGAAGGGTCTCAAGTGTGATTCTGGTCCCAGGCCAGCCAAACCCTGTTAGGCATACTCTGTACCTTTCCCCTGCTCTCAGTTTCTTCCCTGCGCTCAGTACTTTTCTATTGTCCCCGCTTGAGGCTCCTGCCCTCTCTGCTGTTTTCCTATTATTTTCATTTCAGGTGTCACAAGAGAAGCTAAGCAGCCAAGAAAAGCAACACTAGACCCAGATTCCTGCAACCACCTGCACCTACATCCGACACTCACAGAGACATAAATATCCCGCTCTCCCTACTCTTGCTTGCTGAAATGGATATATTGGTGTGTATTAAAAATAAAATTTCTAAAACTCTCACAGTATCTCTTGGCCTGTCTCCTATCAGCACAGACCTAACAAACCCCATGAGCCCCAGCAGCACATGCTCTCAGAGAACCACAGGCCTCAACTCTCTGGCCAGCAGATGGCCACACCTCTCAGTAGTCAGGTGAGATCTCTGGCCCCTGTCCAGTCTCCAGACCCCAGTCCCAGCCTCCACATTCCAGCTCATCACCACGGATATGTCCCAACCTTCACCACACCATGTCTCCCCCCAGATTGGTTCTCCCCACCCAGGACTCCCAGTCACTATGGCCAACTCCATAGATTGGGGACTTGGGGAACCCCAAACATGCAATGTTACCACAGCTAAATACCCTCACAGGAGTGCATTACCCAGTGAGCTGTCCTTGGTTGGTGACACCACAGTAGACACCCTGGAAATGTTGCGGGAGCAGGAGTGGAGGAGGTGGCAGCACCACCACGGGAGAGGCCTCATCACGGGCATGGTCCTGGTCCCAGTGCTGCCCCTTCCACAGAGGCAGCCACAGAGGCAGCAGCATGGGCCTGATCCTGGTGCCACGCCTCCGCAGAGGCTGGACAGGGTGCGACCTGCTGTGCCTCAACCTCCCACAGCCCCTCTCATTGCCAGCCTTGCCCCAGATCATCCTGGGCAAGCACTAAGAAGCAAGGGCCAAGGGCTGGCAGCCACAGCAGCTGGCAGTGGCAGCAGCAGTGGGGTGATGGGGGCGGTGCCTTCCCATGATCGCCTGGTTGCCTCCCACAGAGGGAGGTCAGACTGTAGCTTAGGCCATCAGTAGAACATCCCCTGAGAGCTCCTGGACTGTGAGATGGGGCAGGCTGGGTTGAGGGAACACTCCCTGTCCAGTGCACAAATTTTCGTGCACCGGGCCTCTAGTAAAGAAATAAAAAATAAAAGAGTTGCTATATTAGTATCAAATTAATATGATATTAATTGCCGATCTAGAACAACAACAACACCAAAAAACTAGAGACAAGGAGTGACATCACATAATGATAAAAAGTTCAATATACTAGGAAATTTTGGTGATCTGATATATGTATGCACCAAAGAACAAAGCCTCAAAATAGATAAAGCAAACACACGAACAGATAAATGCACAATTATTGAGGACTGCAATGTCTCTCCCTTACTAAATTATAAAGATACTATACAGAAAATAAACAAATATTCAAAATATCTAAATAATTCCATTAAGCAACAGCATCTAATTCATATTATAGAAAACCTCCCCCATCAAGAACAATGGAATTCACATTTTTATTAAGTACCCATGGAACATTTGCCAAGATAGATGATATCTTGGGTTATAAAACAAACTTCAACATATTGAAAAATAATCTACACTAATAAAAGAGAAACATGGTAATTAGTGTACGACCGCTACCCTTTTCATTGGCTAATCAGTGAGTATATGCAAATTAACTGTCAGCCAAGATGGCGGCCAGCAGCCAGGCACTGAAGCGAGCAGGGAGGCTTGCTTGCGTCAGTGACTGCGGACTCCAATGCCTAACTTGCCGGCCTCTCAGCTGCAACTCTAAGCAACTAT
>NW_005371125.1:1957013-1968699 GCF_000412655.1 Myotis brandtii | reverse complement strand
ACCTCCCAATCCACCCTGCTCTGTGCATGACGGGGCGGCACCCCAACTCCCCAATCGGCCCTGCTCCGAGCCTGACCAGGGGCTGCACCTAGGGATTGGGCCTGCCCTCTGCCACCTGGAAGCAGGCCTAAGCCAGCAGGTCGTTATCTTCCGAGGAGTCCCAGACTGCGAGAGGGCACAGGCCGGGCTGTGGGACACCCCCCCCGAGTGCACAAATTTTTGTGCACCGGGCCTCTAGTTGAGTATATAAAAATATATTCTCTGATCACAACAGAATCAACTAGAAACCAATAATGGAAAAAAAGAAGAAAATCTGTAAACAAATAACATGCTTGTAAATATTCCAGGGTCTCAGTCGTCTGAAAGGAAATTTTATAAACACAAAGAACTGAGTGAACATTAAAATACAACATATTAAAACATATAGGTTATAGAGAAAGCAGTGTTGAGAAAGAAACTATACCATTAAATGCTTATCTGAGAAAAGAAGGGCTCAAATTAATCAGCTAAATACCTACATTTAAAAAGTAGACACAAGCCTGGCTGGCGTGGCTCAGTGGTTGACCATCGAACTATGAACCTGGAGGTCACTGGTTCGATTCCTGGTCAGGGGATATGCCCGGGTTGCAGGCTCTATCCCCAGTGTGGGGTGTGCAGGAGGCAGCCAATCAATGATTCTCTCTCATCATTGATGTTTCTATCTCTCTCTCCCTCTCCTTTCCTGTCTGAAATAAATAAACAATAAAAATATTTTTTAAAAAACCCTAGAAACAAAAAGGCAAAATACACCAAAAGCAAGAAGAAGGAAGAAAGTAATAAAAACAAGAATAATGATCAGTGAAATTTAAAATAGGAAAACAAAACAAAACAAAAATATCCAAAAGACTGTTTTCCAAAAATATCAACAAAATTGAGAAGCCTCTAAAAAATAGAACGAATCACTCATACCGAGAATGAAACAGAGAATATTACTGGAGATACTGCAAGTATTAAATGAAATGTAAGATAATACTACATACATCTTTAGTAGAAATAGTCCAATTCCTTAAAAATTAAAAGCCAACCAAATTCAACTACAATCAAATAAGGAATCTGAGGAGACCTATAAACATTAAAGGACTTGAATTCATTGTTAAAAATCTCCTGAAAAAGAAGTCTCCAGGGCATCCAAGATGGCTGCCGATGGGACTGCAGTCTGCAAGATAGTGTGAGAGTGAGAGAGCAAAAGGAGAGTGCGTGGACATGCGGGGAGAGTCAATATTTGTGAGTGAGTGACAGCTATATTCCAAGGGACAGTTGGGGACTGGAAGACCGCCCCCCCACCAGGCAACCTCTACTGTGGCTAAAATCTCTCCCAAAGTGGCTGGCTCTGCCACAGAGGCCGCACCATCTTGAAGAGGAGATGACTGTGAATGGGGGACTGACTGTGATCAGAACCCCAGCCGTACCTTCAACCAGGGAGATCTCAGATACTTCCCAGGACCTTACAACCACAACGCTGGGGGACCAGTTACCTCAGCCGCAAATCGACAAATGTTGGAACTCCAACCTCCCCAACCACGAACACCTGGGAGGTCTGCTTAGGGGGAGACACAGAGGCACAAATTTGCAGATGAGCCCTGCGCCTTCTCACAGAACAGAAGGAACAGCTGAATCAAAGAGCACCCCCCTGAAACTGGCGAATTAAACACAGCTGGCAATCCGCAGAAGGAAAGGTCAGATATTGCATAGAGAAAGGTAAGATTTGGGATCCGGGCTGGAGGGAGAAATGCACACAGTGGAAACTAGAGCCTCAGAGGAAGACTGCCTCCCCACAAAATCCACGGCCATTTGGGTCAGTGTAGCTCTCGAATGTGGAAGGGGGTCCACAGGGCTGCTGGCAGAAGGGGATTCTAGATATTAACCCACAGCTGGACTGGGCCCAGAAAGGCAGCCTGCAGTTCTGTACTGGCTGCACAGAGCCAGGGTAGAAAGGCCTTTTAGTCCCAGATATTAAGACAGAAACACTGCCACCCAGGGGCTGTATCATAAATTGACTCATGTGTAAATAAAACCAAAGGCACGCTGAGAACCAAAGAGAGCAGAGAGTTCCTGCCAACTTAAAAACAATGTTGTGGCTTATGACACAGAGGAGCAGTGGTTCACAGGGAACTTCAATACTGGGCTGACTACCTGAAAGGAAACACATGTGTCAAGCAGAACAGTGAAAGAAGTGAACAACCTTCACTACTTCACATTTTTATTTTTTATCTTTTACTTAAGAAACTATTTTTTTCTCTCTGATTTTACCACCTTGTTTTTTATTATATTTTTATTTTTAACTATTAGTGTTAATACTATTATTTCACCCTTTTTAAAAAGTTTTATTTTATGTTATTTTTTCTTTATTTTAGTTTGGGATTAGTGTTATACATTCTATTTTATTTTCCCTTTAGCATTATTTTACTCTATCTCAATTTTTACTTTATGCCAACAATTTCTACCTCACTTTTCCCCTTTTTTGTCCTGTTTCTCTTACCCTGTTTCTGCTTTAGTTTTTCTCTACACTTTCTTTTTACTCCATGTTAAAAATTGATCTTACTCATATATCTAATTTTCTCTCCCCTGCTCCAAGCATATACATACTTCTCTCTTCTCTTTCTTCACTATCCAAATTCTTTTTTTAACCTTTTTCTTTCTTTCTGTCTTGTGTTGTTTGTTTGATTATTGCTTAGTTTTTTATTTTGTTTTGTTTTTTTCTTCTGTTTTTCCTCTCCTCACTTGTTCTCTTCTTCTACTAATAGCTCAACTAATTCCAACCACAAACTCAGGCCTATCTACTCTCTATTCTCCTTTTCCAATAGTAAACAAATACATAGATATATAGCTTAAAGGAGGAGGAAAATTTTATATATATACTTTTTTTCTTTTTTTGTTTTTACTTTTCTTCTTATACACTTATTCTCTTTCTACCTCCTCTATACTGAATTTTGGCTATTTCCCCATTCATTCAATTCCTTGACCTTACTTTCTGGAAATAAATGCTGCTTCCTCATATTCATCTAGGTGTTTTTTGTTTGGAGGTTTGTTGTTTACATTTCTTGGATTATTTGTTGTTTGTAGTTTGCATTCATCCCTGGGTGTTCATTGTTTTCATTTTTTTTGGATTAGTTGTTGTTTTATTGAAGTTTTCTACTTTAGTTCCCCTTCTTTTTTCCTCTCTTTATTTTCTCTCTTAGATTTTTTTCCTTTTCTTGATATCATTTTTGCACTCTTCTCTATTCCTTAATTCTCTTTTCTCTGGTGTTCACTTTTATTTGGGGGTATTAGTATTGTGAAAACATTTGTGTTTGGTGCCCTCTGCATTGTGTCTTGTTGTGATGTATTTTGTGCCTATAAGTCAATGCAGGAGAGAAAGGGCTACATAACCAGAAATTCTGAGAGCAGCGATCATGGAGAGACAGAGAGCCGGCATATTAAAGAAAAGGAGGAATCACCAGAAAAGGAAGTAAATGAAATAGAGGTGAGCAATATAACAGAGAAAGAATTAAGAGCAATGGTCATAAGGTCACTGAAAAGAATGGAACACAAATTCAACAATATGTGTAAGAATCAAGAGGAAATGAAGAAGAACCAAGAATAAATGAAAAATGATATCACTGCAATAAAGAACTAAATAGAAAGCATCAACAGTAGACTAGAAGAAGCAGAGGACCACATCAGTGAGCTAGAAGACAAGGTAGGAAAAAATACCCAAGCAGAGCAGCATCTAGAAAAAAAAAAAAACATGTAAAAAACAGTAGGAGAGCCTAAGGGAACTTTGGTACAACACGAAATAAAACAACATCCATATAATAAGGGTGCCAGAAGGAGAGGGATCTGAGCAAGGAATAGAAAACCTGTTTGAAGAAATAATGACAGAAAACTTAGCTATAGAGAAGAAAAAACTCACACAAGTCAAAGAAGCTCACAGAGTCCCAAACAAGATGAACCCCAAAAGATCAAAACCAAGACACATTATAATTAAATTGGCAAATGCAAATGACAAATTAAGAATCTTAAAGGCTGCCAGAGAGAGAAAGAAAGTTATCTACAAAGGACGTCCCATCATACTATCAACTGATTGCTCAACATTAACATATAAGGCCAGAAGGAAATGGAATGAAATTTACAAAGATATGCAAAGCAAGAGTCTGAATCCAAGAAAACAGTACCCAGCAAGGCTATCAATCAAAATTGAGGGTGAAATCAGGAGCTTCACAGACAAAAAAGGACTACGGGAGTTTATTACCACCAAACCAGCAATGCAAGAAATGCTAAAGGGTCTGCTGTAAAAAGAAGAAATGAGAAGGGAAGAAGGAAAACAGGCATAAAGAATAAAAATGACGACAAACAAGTACCTATCAATAATAACTTTAAATGTAAGTGGATTAAATGTCCCAATCAAAAGACACAGGGTAGCTGAGTGGATAAGAAAACATGACCCATATATCTTCTGGCTACAGAAAGCCCACCTCAGAACAAAGGACTCACACAGACTTATGATGAAGGAATGGAAAAGGTTCTTCAGGTTAATAGGAAAAAAAAAAGCTGGAGTAGCAATACCCCATATCCGTCAAATTATACCTCAAAGTGAAGGCCATAACAAGAGATAAGGAAGGCCACTTCATAATAATACAGGGAGCAATTTGACAAGAAGTTATAACTCTGGTAAACATATATGTACCCAATAAAGGAGTAAACAAATACATAAAAACACTTTTGGTGGATATCATGGGAGAGATTGACAGCCATACATTCATAGTAGGGGACTTTAATACCCCACTAACACCACTGGAAAAATTCTCTAAACAAAAAATCAGGAAAGAAACATCAATGCTAAATGACTCACTAGATCAGATGGAATTAATTGACATCTTCAGAACATTCCACCCCAAAGCCACAGAATATATATTCTTCGCAAGTGCACATGGGTCATTTTTAAAGATAGACCACATATTGGGGCACATGAAAAGTCTCTTCAAATTCAAGAAGATAGAAACCATATCAAGCTTCTTCTCAGATCACAATGGCATACAACTAGAAATAAAATACAATAAAAACAATTAAAAAATAAAACACCTGGAGGCTAAATAGCATGTTATTAAACAATGATTGCATTACCAAAGACATAAAAGAAGAAATAAAAAGCACCATGGCAACTAATGACAATGAAAACACAACAATCTAAAATCTATGGGACACAGTGAAAGCAGTCTTGGGAAGGTAGTTCATAGCTCTACAAGCCTACTTCAAAAAACAAGAAACAATGGTAATAAATTATCTAACCCTACAACGCAAAGAGTTAGAAAGAGCAACAAGAGAAGCCCAGTGTAAGCAGAAGAAAGGAAAAAATAAAGATCAGAATGTACATAAACTACATAGAGACCAAAATAACAATACAAAAGATCAACAAAAACAAGAGCTGGTTTTTTGAAAGAATATACAAGATTGATGAACCTCTCTAGCCAGGTTCACCAAGAAGTGGAGAGAGAGGACCCAAATAAACAAAATCAGAAATGAAATAGGTGAAGTAACAACCGATTGCACAGAAATACAAATGATTATGAAAAAATACTATGAACAACTCTATTCCAAAAAACGGACAACCTAGATGAAAGGGAAATATTCTTGGAAAATTACATGCTCCTAAGACTCAAGCAAGAAGAATTAAAAAACCTGAATAGGGCGATAACTACCGAAGAAATCGAAGTAGCGATAAAAAATCTTTCAGCAAACAAAAGCCCTGGTCCGGACAGCTTTACAGGGGAGTTCTACAAAGCATTCAAAGAAGAACTACAACATATCCTCCTCAGACTATTCCAAAAAATTCAAGAGGAATGCATACATCCAAGCTCTTTCTATGAAGCCAGCATTACCCTAATTCCAAAACCAGATAAAGACACCACAAAAGAGAACTACAGGCTAATATCCTTGATGAACATAGATGCTAAAATCATCAACAAAATTTTACCAAATAGGATTCAGCATTGCATTAGAAAGATCATACACCATGAACAAATGGGATTTATTCGAGTGATGCAAGGATGGTACAATATCCGCAAATCAATATATGTGATACATCACATAAACAGAGAGACAAAAATCACATAATCATATCAATCGATGCAGAAAAAGCATTTTACATAATCCAATGCCCTTTCTTGATAAAAGCTCTCAGCAAAGAGGGAATAGAAAGATCATACCTCAACATAATACAAGCCTTATATAACAAACCTATAGCCAACATCATACTCAATGGGCAAAAGCTAAACTCATTTCCCCTAAGAATGGGAACAAGACAGGGATGCCCACTTTCAGCACTCCTGTTCGATATAGTACTGGAATTGCTAGCCATAGCAATCAGACAAGATGAAGAAATAAAAAGAATCCAAATTGAAAAAAGAAGTAAAATTGTCCTTATTCACAGATGACATGATACTATAAAAAGAAAACCCCAAAGGCTCCATCAAAAAACTTCTAGACCTAATAAATGAATTTGGCAATGTAACAGGATACAAAATTAACGCCCAGAAATGCTATGGCCTTTTTATACACTAATAATGAACTCACAGAAACAGAAATGAAAAAAAACCAAAACAATTCCATTTGCCATCGCACCAAAAAATAAATATAGCTAAGAATAAACTTAACTAAGGACATAAAAGACCTGTACTCAGAATACTACAGGACATTGACAAAAGATATAGAGGAATACATAAACAAATGGAAGAACATGCCATGTTCATGGATTGGTAGAATCAACATCATTAAAATGTCCATATTACCTAAAGCAATCTACAGATTCAATGCAATTCCTATTAAAATACCAACTGCATATTTCAAAGATTTAGAAAAATCTCTCCAAAAATTCATCTGGAATAAAAAAGACACTGAATAGCCACAGAAATTCAGAGAAAGAACAAAGTTGGAGGGATCACAACACCAGATATCAAACTATATTACCAAGCCACGGTTCTCAAAACGCATGGTACTTGGCACAAGAACAGATATATAGACCAATGGAACATGACAGAGAACCCAGAAATCAACCCAAGCCATTATGTTCAATTAATATTTGTCAAAGGAGGGAAGAGCATACAATGGAATCAAGACAGTCTCTTCAATAAGCGTTGCTGGGAAATTTGGTCAGATAAGTGCAAAAATATGAAACAACAATTGGGACTACATCAAAATAAAAGACTTTTGCACAGCAAAAGAAACCATCAACAAAACAACAAACAACAAGAAAGCCCACTACATGGGAGCACATATTTGCCAATGATATTTCTAATAAGGGTTTAATCTCCAAAATTTACAGAGAACTTATACAACTTAACAAAGGAAGATAAATTACCTAATCAAAAAATGGGCAAAGGATCTAAATAGACACTTTTCAAAAGAGGACATACAGAAAGCCCAGAGACATATGAAAACATGCTCCAAGTCACTAATCATCCAAGAGATGCAAATCAAAACAACAATGAGATACCATCTCAGACCTGTCAGAATGGCTATCATCAACAAATCAACAAATGACAAGTGCTGGCGAGAATGAGGAGTAAAAGGAGCCCTCCTGCACTGCTGGTGGGAATGCAGACTGATGTAGCCACTGTGGAAGACAGTATGGAATTTCCTCAAAAAGTTAAAAATGAAACTCCCATTTGACCCAGTAATCCCACTTCTAGGACTATATCCCAAGAAAGCCAAAACACCAATCAGAAAGGATATATGCATCCCTATGTTCATAGCAGCACAATTTACAATGCTAAGATTTGTAAACAGCCTAAGTGCCCATCAGCAGATGAGTGGATTAAAATACCGTGGTACATCTACACAATGAAATACTATGCTGCTATCAAAAAGAAGGAACTTTTACCATTTGCAACAGCATGGATGGAACTGGAGAGCATTATGCTAAGCAAAATAAGTCAGTCAGAGAAAGATAAATATCGCATGATCTCACTCATATTTGAGATATAATGATCAACATAATTTGATGAAAAGAATAGATCCAGAGACAAATGGTAGGGCGGGGGTGGGGGGGCTATACTAGAGAGCAACCAAAGGATTTGTATGCATGCATATTAGCATATCCGATGGACACAGGCACTGAGGCAGTGGGGGTTTTCCTGGAATGGGAATGGCTGGGGAAGGGGTTAATTATGGATAAAGAAGGCAAATGTAAATCTTTAAACAAAAAAAAATTAAAAATAAATAATGCCTATACAAAAAAAAAACAACAAGACATCTCCATGACCAGGTAGATTCACTAATGATTTCTACCAAGAACAATGAATACTAATTTGAATGGGTTAAACAGAGGACACTGCCTCAACTGTTTTTGTTTTGTGTATTTTTTGTTTTTTTGTTTTTTATGAAGTTACCATTATCTTGATTCCACAACTAGGCAAAGACAGCAGAAAAATATAAAACTACAGACTAATATTTCTTGTGAACTTAGACTAATATATTCTCAAAAAATATTAGGGAATTATAATACAAACTAGTGGCCCAGTGCACTAAATTTATGCACATTAAATGTGATTAATTAGAGGAAATATTTTAATATTGCTATTTGCTCTTTCTCTATAATAGAAGTATCAGAGATAAAAAAAATAGTAAAATGTTTATGAATATCTTCCTCCCGTTAGAGTCTGGGGCACACTGCAGGACCCAGAGTCAAGTTTCCACCCACCCACAATGCCTCAAAATCACGCTAGATCCAGACCCAGCCAGCCCCATCCCTGTTGGGCAAGATCCAGACCCGGCTGGCCCCACCCTTGTCAAGCTCTTCTGGGCAGGGGGCACAGCCTCTGGTCCTCTGGCACGGCATCAGGCTCAGGGCCCTTGTCAAGCCCCACCTGGTGGGGTGTGTGGCCTGAGGTCCCCCATCAAGCCCTTCCCCTGGCCTGCTGCTTGGGTGGGGGGCGCAGCCTCAGGTACCCTGCCTCAGCCAAGCTCCATGCATCCTCAGGTCCCTGCTGATTGCTCTTTAAGGATCATTACAGGAACTAGGCCTCTCCTGTGGATGCAGCCATCTTGTGTTATGGAAAGCCCGCCTCTGCTGTGGGCACTGCCATATTTGTGATGGTGTGATGGTCAATTTGCATATTCCCTCTTTATTAGCTAGGAAACTTCCATTTGTAAAATAAATAAGTCATAGGGATATAATGTCTCCTCAGACCTAAACACAGTTCAGGCCCGTCCTCTGCTGAGTGAGACCAGACCTCCCAGCTTCCTGTGGAGTCCCAGGTCTCTGAGTCATAGGGTCACTTCCTCATGTTCCCCAGAATGCACTGCTCAGTAACCATCTATGCTAATAAAAAGGTAATATGCTTATTAGACCAGATGCCCCTCCGAACAAAGCCACGGTGGCGGGGACTGAGGCAGAGGTGGTTAGGGGCATCAGGATGGCAGGGGAGAGCAGTTAGGGGTGACCAGGCCACCAGGGGAGAGCAGTTATGGGTGACCAGGCTGACAGGGGAGAGCAGTTTGGGGTGTCCAGGCCGGCAGGGGAGAGCAGTTAGGGGCCATCAGGCAGGCAAGCAAGTAAGCGGTTAGGAGCCAGCAATCCCGGATTGTGAGAGGGATGTCTGACTGCCAGTTTAGGCCTGATCCCACTAGGGCCTAAACCGGCAGTCGGAAATCCCCCGAGGGGTCCCGAATTGGAGAGAGTGCAGGCTGGGCTGAGGGATCTGATCCCCCCCCCCATGTACAAATTTTGTGCACAGGGCCTCTAGTTAATAATATAAAATTGGAAAGTAAGGGTGCTTTTTAATTAAGTAAATATTACATTGTTTGCATACATATTTTAATTAGTCAAATGCAAGCATTTGTGTCAGGTGTGAAAATGTACCTCTCAGATTTTTAACTGCAGGACATAACTGAATCAAAGACTCAATTGCTGTGCTCCAAAGCCACACCTTCTATGAACTGCTGTCAGTTGATGATTAAGATTATTAAAGTACATGCGTATCGGGGAAAACTGAGACTCTTCACAAGGCAGCTGCTCTGACAGGTATCTTTGCCTCGAGTATTCTGAATTGGCAATGATGGACATCCTTAGAAGTGCACTAAAATCAAAATGTCTTCCACACAACTTTCCATCCTTTGCTCTCTCCTCTACAAGAATCAGAACTGCATTATGGCCAATGGTTCTCCCAGGCTCTCTGGGCTCCTTTCCTTCCTCCATGAATTTACACTAGTAATTCATGCCTATGCTTGACAACATTTTGGCTTCTGCTTCTTGAAGAAACTGAGCTAATACAAGCATCAAATAAGTCTAGTGTACTAGTGAAAAATAGCCAAATTTGTGTCAATTTAAATTTGATTTCTTAATCATCTTTACATATTCTTGTTGTTTTGCACATGTCCCTTGATAAGGTGTGAGATTAACACTAAACTGAATAACTGTTATGACCTGACCTATATGTATTCCATATATTTTTCTTCAGTGACCTTAAATTATTATAAGTAATACTAGAGGCCCGGTGCACAAAAATTTGTGCACTCGGGGGGGGGGAGGGGGTCCCTCAGCCCGGCCTGTGGCCTGTGCCCTCTCACAGTCTGGGACCCCTCGGGAGATAACGACCTGCTGGCTTAGGCCTGCTCCCGGGTGGCAGAGGGCAGGCCCAATCCCTAGGTGCAGCCTCTGGTCGGGCTCAGAGCAGGGCCGATTGGGGAGTTGGAGTGCCGCCCCCTCTCATGCACAGAGCAGGGCGGATCGGGAGGTTGCAATGCCACCCCTATTCACACTCAGGGTAGGGCCAATTGGAGAGTTGGGGCACCACCCCCTGTCACACTCAAGGCAGGGTCGATAGAGAGGTTGCGGTGCCACCCCTTGTCACGCACAGAGCAGGGCCGATCAGGGGGTTGAGGAGCTCCTCCCTGTCACTCACAGAGTAGGGCCCCCCAGGGGAGTTGGGGCACCGCCCCCTGTCACACACAGAGCAGGGCCGATCAGGGGGTTGAGGAGCTCCTCCCTGTCACTCACAGAGTAGGGCCCCCCAGGGGAGTTGGGGCACCGCCCCCTGTCACACACAGAGCAGGGCCGATCAGGGGGTTGAGGAGCTCCTCCCTGTCACTCACAGAGTAGGGCCCCCCAGGGGAGTTGGGGCACCGCCCCCTGTCACACACAGAGCAGGGCCGATCAGGGGGTTGAGGAGCTCCTCCCTGTCACTCACAGAGTAGGGCCCCCCAGGGGAGTTGGGGCACCGCCCCCTGTCACACACAGAGCAGGGCCGATCAGGGGGTTGAGGAGCTCCTCCCTGTCACTCACAGAGTAGGGCCCCCCAGGGGAGTTGGGGCACCGCCCCCTGTCACACACAGAGCAGGGCCGATCAGGGGGTTGAGGAGCTCCTCCCTGTCACTCACAGAGTAGGGCCCCCCAGGGGAGTTGGGGCACCGCCCCCTGTCACACACAGAGCAGGGCCGATCAGGGGGTTGAGGAGCTCCTCCCTGTCACTCACAGAGTAGGGCCCACCAGGGGAGTTGGGGCACCGCCCCCTGTCACACACAGAGCAGGGCCGATCAGGGGGTTGGGGCACCGCCCTCTATCACCCACAGAGCAGGGCCAATCAGGGGGTTGGGGCGCCGCCACTGTCACACTCAGGGCAGGGCTGATGGGGATCTTATGGCTCTACCCCGTCACACACAGAGCAGGGCC
>NW_005371125.1:1932707-1955732 GCF_000412655.1 Myotis brandtii | reverse complement strand
GTCACTGAAGCAAGCAAGCCTCCCTGTTCGCATCAGCTGCCTGGCTGCCGGCCGCCATCTTAGTTGGCAGTTAATTTGCATATCTCACTGATTAGCCAATGGGAAGGGTAGCAGAGGTACGGCTAATTACCATGTTTCTCTTTTATTAGATAGGACTAGAGGCCCAGTGCATGAAATTAGTGCATGGGAGGGGGGGATCCCTCAGCCTGGCCTGCACTATCTCCAATCCGGGACCCCTCAGGGATGCTGGCTCCTAACTGCTCACCTGCCTGCCAGCCTGATCCCCCTAACGGCTCTCCTCTGCCAGCCTGATCTCCCTAACTGCTCTCCCCTGATGGCCTGATCCCCCTAACTGCTCTCCCCTGCTGGCCTGATCCTCCTAACTGCTCTCCCCTGCCTGTCTGATCTCCTCTAACCACCTCTGCCTCAGCCCTGCCACCATGGCTTTGTCCAGAAGGTAGTCTGGAAGATGTTCAGTCTAATTAGCATATCACCCTTTTATTAGTATAGATGCCACCTTGTCCTAAAAATGCAGGTTGTTAGCAGGTTTTCCTATCATGGAAGGGGAGCCCGCAGTAGCATCCTGGGTTCTGACCAGGGCTTATGCACTCCTGCTTTATCTCAGCAGATGAGATTCCTAGAAGAAGACTCTTGGATGTACCTTGAACATTTCTATTGATTTTGCAAAATCATCCTCCAAAAATGTTGAACCACTTTAAACTCCCACCAGCAACTATGTGCGTGCCCTCTGTCCTACTTTGATGCCAATATCATTGATTTCCCCCAAGCAACTTCCCTCCCCTCAGCCTGGAGTGCTTGGTACTTGAACCAACCTCTACTGTTCAGATGCAGGGCTTGGGGCTGCTGGGTGCCAGGCCCCCCTGCGGGCTTGTGTCTCTGCTCCTCTGGCCCCAGCAGCCCTAACGCTGCTGCGGCTGTGGGGCTTGGAGCTGCTGGCTGCTGGACCCCCTTGAAGGCTGTGTCTCTGTTCCTCTGCCCCCACGGTAGCAGCGACCAAACAGGTCCAGAGGCCCTCCACCGGCGTTCTGCCCCATCCACCACCATCTTTGTCAAGGAGTGACAGCAATTTGCATATTCCCTCCTATTGGCTGTGGGCACCACCAGCTTTGTCGCAGAGTGACAGCTAATTTACATATTACTATTTTATTAGATAGGATAGCCTGTTTTGATACTAGAGTTTGTTTAATGACATGTTGCATCTTTTGTGTGTTGTTTATGTTATAAAAAAATTCAGTGGACTTCACTTTTGTGTACTTAATTTTTCATGGAAATAATTACTAAAACATTGCTAATATTTTATATTTACTCTATTATTTACTATTTATTATTTACTATTTAAACAAATTTTTAAAATACACAAAAGGTATAGAGTGGATAAAATCAGAAATTAATTATTTAGAAACAGAAAAGAAGAAGAAGAAATAAACGTAAAACATAAAATCAAAAGAAAAATTGTATTTAAAAATGAAAATAGCCCTGACTGGTTTGGCTCAGTGGATAGAGCGTTGGCCTGTGGACTCAAGGGTCCCAGGTTCGATTCCAGTTGGGGGCATGTACCTTGATTGCGGGCACATACCCAGTAGGGAGTGTGCAGGAGGCAGCTGATCGATGTTTCTCTCTCATTGATGTTTCTGGCTCTCTATCTCTCTCCCTTCCTCTCTGTAAAAAATCAATAAAATATATTTTTTTAAAAATGAGAATAGCTTTGAGGTAAAGACTCAACAATTGGTCTTAGGATTGACATCAAAACCAAGCTCCATAACAGGAAATGTTTATAAATAAAGCCATAAAAAATAGAACCGGTAAAGGTTCTATTAAGAGGATGACAAAAATCAAGTGACAAACTTTGAGAAAATAATTACAAATCATATATTTGACAAAGGAATAATTTCTATAAGAATAACTTAACTGAAGAGACAAACAATCCAATTAGAAAACAGGCAAAAGAAAAGAAAAGACATTTAATCAAAGAACATATAGATATGACAAAGAAAACATATGTCAAGATGTTTAACATAATTAGTCATCAATAAAGCAAATTAAAATAACAGTGAGCTATCAATACTCATCTATCAGAATAGTAAAAAACGTTAAATAGTGGCAGTAAAAAATACTGGAAAAGAAGTAGAAAGACAGCTTCATTCTATATGACTTGTGGGAAGATCAAATGCATATAACTGCAAACAGAACCTAGTATTCTAAGTGTCTGGGGCCACAGAGAACAAAGGTTCTGGGGGGAGGAAAGATTGTTGTTTCAGAGCAGCTATGATGCAGCAGACAAAATCAGAAGGAACTAGAGATTACGAGCTCCTGGAAAAAAGAAACCAGCAAATTCCTCTAACTAGAAACTAACATGCACAAGTTCTAAAGAAGACAAATCCCCAGAAAAAGTTTGGGAGGTCCCCAGAATCAACCAATTGGCTAATAGGCTAATTGGTGAAGGTCTTTCTCTGTAAAAAGCAAGCTCATAAAGATTGGAGAGTTGGCTTTTTCTTAAATGTGTGAATAATAACACAGAGAGAGAAAGGAAAAAAAATGAAAGAAAAAAAAGCAAGAGTAATCAGAGTAACAAAATAAATTTCCAGAAACCTACCCTAAAAAAACCAGAAGTATATGAAATACCTGACAAAGAATTCAAAATAAACATAAAAATAATGCTCTACAAGCTCTGGGAAAGCAAAACTATGGAGACAGTAAAAAGGATCATTGTTTAACAAGGGGTGTGTGTGTGTGTGTGTGTGTGTGTGTGTGTGTGTGTAAGCAATGAATAGTCAAAGAGCATAGATAATATTTTAGAGCAATGAAAATACTCTGTATGCTATTATAATGATGGACATGTGACATTACACATTTGTCCAAACCCATTGAATGTACAACACCAAGGGTGTACCCTAATGTATACTATGGATTTTGTGTTATTATAATGTATCAATGTAGTGTATTTTTGGGAAAAAAATGTACCATTTGGGGAATGATGTTAATAATGTGGGAGACTATATATATGTCAGGACAGAGATATATGGAAAATCTCTCTACCATCCCGTAAATTATTTTTTAATCAGAAAATGATTTATAAATCTTAATTAAAAATAAATAAAATAACTAAATAGAAATTTTGCAGCTTAAGAATTCAGTATCTTAAATGAAATTTTCAATAGAGGGTTTTCAAAAGCAGATTTGATCAAGCTGAAAAAAAGAATCAGAAAACGCAAAGATGGGATATTTAAAATAATCTACTCAGAAAATCAAAAAGAAAAAAAAAGTGAAGGAAGTCTAAGGAACTTACAGAACAACTTTAAACTAAGCAATTTACTTATTATGGGTTTCTCAGAAGAAGAAAGAGAAAACGACAGAAACATTATTTAAAGTAATAATGTCCCAAAACTCCCCAAATCTGGGAAAGGAAATTAACATTCAGATTCAAGATGCTCAATAGATCATAAGAAGTATTAACACAAGAAATACACAAGGAAATACATTATAATCAAATTGTGAAGAGTAAAAGATAAATAGAATTTTGAAGGCAGCAAGAGAAAAGTGACTCATCACAGACAAATCAATCTCCCCATAAGACCACCAGTGAGTTTCTCAACAGACACCTTATAGGTAAGAAGGAAGTGTTCTAATGTAGTCAAACTGCAGGAAAAAAAATGCCAACAAGGAATAATTTACCCAGTAACAGGCCTTTGAAAATGAAGGAGAAATACTTTCCAAGACAAACAAAATCTGAGGGAGTTCATCAACACTAAAGCTGCCTGACAAGAAATGTTAACTGAGTTCTTCATTTTGAAACAAAAAGATACTAAAGCTCAATATGAAAACATATGAAAGTATAATGACCACTGGTATAGAATACTGTAATAGTGTAACAGAGGTGTGTAAATCAGTTTTAATTCAGGAATAGAAGTTAAAGAGGAAAGTATAAAAATAACTATTATAATATGTAAATGGTTAAATTATATAAAAAGTTATCATTCATGACGCCATTAACATAAACTGTGGGAACAGAGAAGGAAGATTATAGAGTATTTGCATTATCAGCTTAAAGAGACTGTTAAAATGAAAAAGTATTTTATACAAACCTCATCCTAACCACAAAAAAAACCAATAAAATAAAAACAAAAATATCATAAAGGAATGAAAGCATGCCATTAAAAAAATCAATAAAACAAAAATGAAGACAATAAAAGAGAAAGGATGAATAAAAGAGCTATAAGAAAGAAAATGCTAACAGAATAAAAATAGTAAGTTCTCCCCTACAGATATTTACTAAAAAATAAATGAATCAAAATCCCCAGTCAAATGACATAAAATGGCTTAATGGATTGAAATGAAATCAAGATCCTATATATATTGTTTACAGGACACTGACTCACTTTAGATTTAATGACTTACATAGGCTGAAAATGAAATGATGGAAAATAATATTCCATGCAAATGGTAAATGAAAGAGAACACATTGACCCTATTATACCAGACAAAATAGTCTTTAAATAAAAACTGTCACAAGAGACCAAGTACTACATTATACAATGGGATAAAAGGATCAAATTACAAGAAACATATAACAATTACAAATATATATGCAACTAACTTCAGAGTATCTAATTATATGAAGTAAACATCAATAGATTAAAGGGAGAATTAGAAATAATATCACTTATATATTCCAATACCCCACTATTAATAATGGATAGGACACTTTAGACCTCAAAGTGAAGATCATAACAAGAGATAAGGAAGGCCACTTCATAATTCTAAAGGGAGCACTTCAACAAGAAGATAGAACTCTGCTAAACATGTATGCACCCAATACAGGAGCACCCAAATTCATAAAAAAAAAAACTTATGGAGGTTATAAAGGGAGAGATTGACAGCAATACAGTCATAGTAGGGGACTTTAATACCCAATTGACACCACTGGATAAATACTCTAAACAAAAAATCAACAAAGAAACATCAATCTGAAATGACTCACTATATCAGATAGACTTAATTGACATCTTCAGAATACTTCACCCCAAAGCTACAGAATATACATTCTTCACAATACACATGGGATATTTTCAAAGATAGACCACATATTGGGACAAAGGCAAATTGTCTTCAAATTCAAGAGGACAGAAATAATATCAAGCATCTTCTCAGACCACAATGGCTTAGAAATTAGAAATAAACTACAATAAAAACAATGAAAAAAATCAAACAGTTGGAGGCTAAATTGCATGCTATTAAACAATGATTGGGTTACCAAAGAGATCAAAGAAGAAATAAAAAGCATCCCGATAACAAATGACAATGAAAACACTATAAATCAAAATCAATGGGACACAGTTCTACAGGACTACCTCAAAAAACATGAAAAAACTCAAAGAATTAAAAAGAGAGACACAAGAAAAGCCCAGAGTAAGCAGAAGGAAGGAAATAGTAAAGATCAGAGCAGAAATAAATGACATAGAGACCAAAAAAAAAAACCCAAAAAAAATTACAAAAGACCAATGAAACCAAGAGCAGGTTCTTTGAAAGGCAAAAACAGATTGATGAAACTCTAGCCAGGCTCACCAAGAAGCAAAGTGAGAAGACCCAAATAAACAAAATCAGAAATGAAACAGGTGAAGCAACAACCGACACCACAGAAATAAAAAGGAATATGAAAAAATATGTTGAGCAACTACATTCTAAAAAACTGGACAACCTAGACTACATGGACATAGTCTTAGAAAAACACAAGCTTCAAAAATTCAATCAGGAAAAATCAAAAAACCTGAATAGGCCAATGACTACTGAAGAATTTGAAGCAGTAATAAAAAATCTTATAGCAAACAAAAGTTCTGGTCCAGACGGCTTTACAGGGGCTTTCTACCAAGCATTCAAAGAAGAATTAAAACCTACCCTACTCAGACTATTCCAAAAAATTCAAGAGGAATGCATATTTCTAAGCTCTTTATATCAAGCCAGCATTACCCTAATTCCAAAACCAGATAAAGACACCACAAAAAAAGAGAACTAGAGGCCAATATCCTTGATGAACATAGATGCTAAAATCATCAACAAAATTCTAGCAAATGGGATCCAGCATTACATTGGAAAGAACATACATCATGACCAAGTGGGATTTATTCCGTAGATGCAAGGATGGTACAATATCCACAAATCAATAAATGTGATATATCACATCAAAATATTGAGAGACAAAAATCACATAATCATATCAATTAATGCAGAAAAAAGGTTTGACAAATTCCAATACCCTTTCTTGATAAAAACTCTCAGCAAAATGGGACTAGAAACTCTTATATGAAAAACCTACAACCAACATCATATTCAATGGGAAAAAACTAAATATATTTCCCTTAAGAAGTCAACAAAATTCTAGCAAATGGGATCCAGCATTACATTGGAAAGAACATACATCATGACCAAGTGGGATTTATTCCGTAGATGCAAGGATGGTACAATATCCACAAATCAATAAATGTGATATATCACATCAAAATATTGAGAGACAAAAATCACATAATCATATCAATTAATGCAGAAAAAAGGTTTGACAAATTCCAATACCCTTTCTTGATAAAAACTCTCAGCAAAATGGGACTAGAAACTCTTATATGAAAAACCTACAACCAACATCATATTCAATGGGAAAAAACTAAATATATTTCCCTTAAGAAGAGAAACAAGACAGGGATGCCCACTTTCACCACTCCTGTTTGATATAGTACTGGAAGTGCTAGCCATAGCGGTCAGACAAGAAGAAGAAGTATAAGGCATCCAAATTGGAAAAGAAAAAGTAAAACTGTCCTTATTCACAGATGACATGATACTGTACACAGAAAACCCCAAATATTCCATTTGAGGATATATATATATCCTCAAAATGGAAAATGGGAAACCATAAAAAATCTTCTAAGCAATTTATAGATTCAATGCAATCCCCATTAAAATGTAAATGGTATATTTCAAAGACCTAGAAAAAACTCTCCAAAAATTCATCTGGGGGAAAAAAGGACCCAGATAGCCACAGAAATCCAGAGAAAGAAAAACAAAGTTGGAAAGATCACAATACCAGATACCAAGGTGTATTACAAAGCCATCATTCTCAAAACTGCCTGGTACTTGCACAAGAACAGACATACAGAACAATGGAACACAACAGAGAACTCAGAAATACACCCAAGCCATTATGCTCAATTAATATTTGACAAAATATCCTTGATGAACATAGATGCTAAAATCATCAACAAAATTCTAGCAAATGGGATCCAGCATTACATTGGAAAGAACATACATCATGACCAAGTGGGATTTATTCCGTAGATGCAAGGATGGTACAATATCCACAAATCAATAAATGTGATATATCACATCAAAATATTGAGAGACAAAAATCACATAATCATATCAATTAATGCAGAAAAAAGGTTTGACAAATTCCAATACCCTTTCTTGATAAAAACTCTCAGCAAAATGGGACTAGAAACTCTTATATGAAAAACCTACAACCAACATCATATTCAATGGGAAAAAACTAAATATATTTCCCTTAAGAAGAGAAACAAGACAGGGATGCCCACTTTCACCACTCCTGTTTGATATAGTACTGGAAGTGCTAGCCATAGCGGTCAGACAAGAAGAAGAAGTATAAGGCATCCAAATTGGAAAAGAAAAAGTAAAACTGTCCTTATTCACAGATGACATGATACTGTACACAGAAAACCCCAAATATTCCATTTGAGGATATATATATATCCTCAAAATGGAAAATGGGAAACCATAAAAAATCTTCTGACTCCATAGGCAGCAAAATATCAGACATATGTCATAGCAATATCTTTACTGATACAGCTCTTAATGGAAACTAAGTAGAAAATAAACAAATGGGACTACATCAAAATAAAAAGCTTCTGCACAGCAAAAGAAACCATCAACAAAACAAAAAAGCTCACTGCATGGGAGAACATATGTGCCAATGCCATTTCAGATAAGGATTTAATTTCCAAAATTTACAGAGATATCATACAAGTTAACAAAAGGAGATAAACAATCCAATCAAAAAATGGGTAAAGGACCTAAATAAACACTTTTCAAAGAGGAAATACAGAAGGATGAGAGACATATGAAAACATGTTTAAAGTCACTAATCATCAGAGAGATGCAAATCAAAACAACAATGAGGTCCCATCTCACACCTGTCAGAATGGCTATCATCAAAAAATCAACAAATGACAAGTGCTGGTGAGGATGTGGAGACACAGGAGCCCTCTTGGACTGCTGGTGGGAATGCAGACTGGTGCAGCCACTGTAGAAAACAGCAAGGAGTTTCCTAAAAAAAACTGAATGAAACTGTCATTTGACCCAGTTATCACACTTCTAGGACTATGTCCCAAGCACCAGAAACACCAATCAGAAAGGATGTATACACCCCTATGTGCATAGCAGCACAATTTACAATAGCTAAGATTTAGAAACAGCCTATGTGCCCATCAGTAGGTGAGTGGACTAAAAAACTGGTACATCTACACAATGGAATGTTATGCTGCTATAAAAAAGAAGAAACTGTTACCATTTGCAACAGCATGGATGGAACTGGAGAGCATTATGTGAAATGAAATAAGCCAGATTGAGAAAGATAAATATCACATGATATCACTCATATGTGGGATATAATTATCAACATAATTTGATGAATAAGAATAGATTGATCTAGAGACAAAAGGTAGAGGAGGGTGGATTAGAGATAAACCAAAGGACTTATATGCATGCATATTAGCATAATATGGACACAGACACTGGGGCAGTGGAGGCTTGCCCGGGCTAGGAAGGGATAGGGGAGGGGGTTAATTGGGGAAAAAGGAGACATGTGTAAAACTTTAGAAAATAAAATAAAAAGACAGGGAAGCAAAACAAACACAAACTGAACTGCAATTCGAGAAAAAAATGAAAAGACAAGAGGAAAGCCTAAGGGATTTGGGGGCAACCTGAAATGAAGCAACATATGAATAATAGGGGTACCAGAAAAACAGGAAGAGGAACAAGGGTTAGAAAACCTATTCGAAGAAATAATGTCGAATACTTCACTGATTTGTGGAAGAAAATTGTCACACAAGCACAGAGAGCCCCAAACAAGATGACCCCAAAAAGACCCACTCCAAGACACGTCGTAATTGTGATGGCAAATGTTCAAGCCAAAGAGAGAATCTTCAGGGCTTAAAGAGAGAAACAGAAAGTTACATACAAGAGATCTTCCATTTTATTATCAAATGATTTCTCAACAGAAACACATCAGGCCAGAAAGGAATGGAAGAAAATTTACAAAGTGATGCCAAACAAGGTACTGAATCCAAAAATACTCTATCCAGCAAGGCTATCATTCAAAATTAAAGGGGAAATAAGGTGCTTCACAGACAAAAAAAGGCCGGAACTATGGAGGAAATTGAAGCAGTCATCAAAAAGCTTCCAGCAATCAAAAGCCCAGGGCCAGATGGCTTCACAGGGGAGTTTTACCAAACATCCAAGGAAGAATTAAAACCTATCCTCCTCAGACTATTCCAAAAAATTCAAGAGGAAGGAACACTTCCAAGCTCATTCTATGAAGCCAGCATCACCCTAATACCAAAACCAGATAAAGACAACACAATGAAAGAGAATTACAGGCCAATATCCCTCATGAACATAGATGCCAAAATCCTCAACAAAATCTTAGCAAATCGGATCCAACAGTACATCAGAAAGATCATACACCATGACCAAGTAGGATTTATCCCAGGAATGCAAGGATGGTACAACATCCGTAAATCAATAAACGTAATACATCACATAAACAAATTGAAAGAAAAAAACCACATGGTCATATCAATTGATGCAGAAAAAGCATTCGACAAAATCCAACACCCATTTTTGATAAAAACTCTCAGCAAGGTGGGAATAGAAGGATCATACCTCAACATAATAAAAGCCATATATGACAAACCCACAGCCAACATCATACTCAATGGACAAAAACTAACACCATTTCCCCTAAAAACAGGAACAAGACAGGGATGCCCACTCTCACCACTCCTGTTCAACATAGTACTGGAAGTATTAGCCAATGCAATTAGACAAGAAGAAGAAATAAAAGGCATCCAAATTGGAAAAGAGGAAGTAAAACTGTCCTTATTTGCAGACGACATGATATTATACATACAAAACCCTAGAGACTCCATCAAAAAGCTACTAGACTTAATACATGAATTTGGCAATGTAGCAGGATACAAAATTAACCCCAAGAAATCTGAGGCATTTCTATACACCAATAGTGATCCATCAAAAATTATTAGACTTAATAAATGAATTCGGCAATGTAGCAGGATACAAAATTAACACCAATAAATCTATGGCATTTCTATACACCAATAGTGAACTTACAGAAAGAGAGACTAAAAACACTATCCCATTTACCATTGCACCAAAAAAAATTAAGATACCTAGGAATAAATTTAACTAAGGAGGTTAAAGACCTATACGTGGAAAACTACAGGGCACTGAAAAAAGAGATAGAGGAAGACATAAACAGATGTAAGAACATATTGTGTTCATGTATTTGTAGAATCAACATCATTAAAATGTCCATACTACCGAAAGCAATCTATAGATTCAATGCACTCCCCATTAAAATACCAATGGCATATTTCACAGACCTAGAATGAACTCTCCAAAAATTCATCTGCAATAATAAAAAAGACCCTGAATAGCTGCAGCAATCCTGAGAAAGAAGAACAAATAGGAGGGATCTCAATACCAGATATCAAGCTGTATTACAAAGCCACTGTTCTCAAAACAGCCTGGTACTGGCACAAGAACAGACATGTAGACCAATGGAATAGAATAGAGAACCCAGAAATCTACCCAAATCACTATGTTCAATTAATATTGGACAAAGGAGGCAAGAACATACAATGGAGTCTCTTCTTTTATTGAAGACAGTCTCTTCAATAAATTGTATTGGGAAAATTGGACAGATACATGCAAAAAAGAAGAAACTAGACCACCAAATTACACTACACACAAAAATAAATTCAAAATGGATAAAGAACTTAAACATAACATGGGAAGCCATAAAAATCTTTGAGGAATCCACAGGCAGCAAAAATTTTAGACATATGCCGAAACAATAACTTCACCAATGCAACTCCTAGGGCAATGGAAACTTAGTAGAAAATAAACAAATGGGACGACATCAAAATAAAAAGCTTCTGCACAGCAAAAGGAACCATGAACAAAACAACAAGAAAACCCACTGCATGAGAGAACATATTTGCCAATGTTATCACTGACAAGGGTTTAATCTCCAACATTTACAAGGAACTCATACAACTCAACATAAGGAAGATAAACAACCCAATCAAAAAAAAATGGGCAATGGACCTAAATAGATACTTTTTGAAAGAGAACATAAGGAAGGCCAAGAGACATATGAAAACATGCTCAAAGTCGTTAATCATCCGAGAGATGCAAATCAGAAGGACAATGTGGTACCATCTCACACCTGTCAGAGTGGCTATCATCAACAAATCAACAAATGACAAGTGCTGGCGAGGATGCGGAGAAAAATGAACCCTAGTGCACTGCTAGGAGGAATTCAGACTGGTGCAGCCACTATGGAGAACAGTATGGAATTTCCTCAAAAAACTAAAAATGGAACTCCCATTTGACCCAGTGATCCCACTTCTAGGATTATATCCCAATAAACCAGAAACACCAATCAGAAAGGATATATGCACCCCTATGTTCATAGCAGCACAATTTACAATAGCTAAGATTTAGAAACAGCCTATGTGCCCATCAGCAGATGAGTGGACTAAAAAACTGTGGTACATCTGCACAATGGAATACTATGCTGCTATAAAAAAAAGAAGGAACTGTTACCATTTGCAACAGCATGGATGGAACTGGAGAGCATTATGCTAAGCGAAATAAGCCAGTCAGAGAAATATAAATATCACGTGATCTGACTCTTTGGTGGAATATAATGAACAATATAAACTGATGAACAAAACCAGATCCAGAGACAGAGAAGCATTGATCAGACTGTCCAACCTCAGAAGGATGGTAGGGGAGGGTGGGGGTAATGGGGATAGATCAACCAAAAGACTTGGCATGCATATCTTCCTTTTTACAGATCCAGAGACTGAGAAGCATTGCTCAAACCTCAGAGGGAAGGTAGGGGAGGGTGGGGGTAAGGGGGAGAGATCAACCAAAGGACTTGTATGCATGCATATAAGCATAACTAATGGACACAGACACCAGGGGTTGAGGGCATGAGGGGGGGGCGTGGAGGGCAATGGGGGGATAAGGACACATATGTAAACCTTAATCAATAAAGAAAAAAAATGAAAGCAATTATTATCTATTAAAAACATAGAAAATATGAAAGTAAATGAGTGGGGATTTTGTAAACATAAGTTAAATTGTCATACTACTACATAGACTAACTTATAAAAGAGAACAAAGACTCAAAATATCAAAAAGGAAAGAGGAGACATTATAAGTGATGTAAATTTAAAAAAATGTAAAAAATTAGACACCAACAAATTGGTTAAGCTAGAAGAAATGTACAAATTCCCTGATACATACAAGCTACCAAAACTGAATAATGAAAAAAGAGAACATCTGAACAGACCCAGAAGCATTTAAAAAATTGAATCAGTAATAAAAACCCTTCTAACAATGAAAGACCAGGACTTCACTGGTGAATTCCATCAAATATTTAAAGAAGAACCAATGGCATTTATTTCAAAGCTCTTCCAAAAATATTTAAAGAATAACCAATGGCAATTATTTCAAAACTCTTTCAGAAGAAAGAATAATTCCAAACTCATTTAGTGAGGCCACCAATACCTTGATACTGAAATCAGACAAAGACACTACAGGAAAGGAAAACTACAAACCAATATCCCTGATGAACATAGAAACATTCTCAGCAAAATACTAGCAAACTGAACCTCAACAACATATTTAAAGAATAAATTACCATCACTAAGTGGAATGAATTCTTGGAATGCAAGAATATTTTAACATATGAAAATACATTGGTGTCTACATCACATTAACAGAATGAAGTTTTAAAATAATATGATGATCTCAATAGACAACAAAAATAATTTGACATAATTAGATATTCTTTTCATAATAAAAAGAAGACAATAATCTAGTAACAGTAGGGAATTGTCTCAACTTAAAAATCTTAAATGAGTAGTTAAAAGCTGACATCTTCAACAGTGTGAAACTGAAAGTTTATTCTCTAAGATCACGAAAAGTGACAAGGATGCCCCCTTTTTGACTCTTTCTCGTCATAGTATTAGAAGCCCTAACTACAATATTTAGAGCAGAAAAAAGAAATAAAAGGTATCCAAATCTGAAAGGAAGTAGTACAATTATCTCTGTTCATAGGTGATATGATTTATATTTAGCAAACTCTAATGACTCCAAAAAACCCACAACTGTTAGACTTAACAAAGTGCTTCCATCCACTAATAACTGACATTCTAAGAGGAAATTAAGAAAGCAATTCCATTTGAAATAACATCACAAGAATACATACGAATAAACTTAAGCAAAGTGAAAGACTTGTACACTAAAAACTATAAAACACTGATGAACAAACACATGAATTAAGACACAAATAAAAGAAAAGACATACCTTATTCATAAATCGTAAGACTTAATATTTTCAGGATGTCCACACTACCCAAAGCCATTTGTAGATTCAATGCAATCCTCAACAAAATCTCAATGTCATTTTTTTGCAGAAATAGAAAAAAAATCTTAAAATTCACATAGAATCACAAAAGACCAAGATAGCCAAATCCATCTTCATCAAGGATAACAAAGCTGAAGGCAAAATGTATCCTGATTTCAAAATATATTAAAAAGCTATAGTAATTAAAACAGTATGGTACTCTCATAAAAAGCAGACACTTAAACCAATGGAACAGAATACAAAACCCAGAAATGAATCCACGCATGTACATTCAACTGATTTTCAATAAAAATTGAGAAAGGGTAATCTCTTCAAACAATGCCATTGGGAAAAATGGATATCCACATGCAGAGGGAATTAAATTGGACACTTATCTTACAACATACACAAAAATTAAGTCAAAGTAGATTAAAGACTAACAAGTGAAAAAATGAAACCAGAAAACTCCTAGAAGAAAATACAAAGAGAAACTTTTTTACATTGGTCTTGGCAATGATTTCTTACATATGATGCCCAAAGCACAGGTAAAGAAAGCCTAAACAAATAAGTGGGGTTGCATTTGAAAAAATGGACCTTGGTCTTAGAGAACATTTTATGAATCTGATCCCAAAGGCAAGAGAAGTAAAGGCAAAAATAAATGAATGTGACTATATCGAACTAAAAAGCTTCTGTACAGCAAAATAAACCACTAACAAATCAAAAAGGCAGCCAACAAAATGGGAGATGATATTTGAAAACAACACCTCCAACTAGTGGTTAATATCCAAAATATATAAAGAACTCTTATCATTTAACACCAAATAAACAATCCAGTTAAATGACTAGAGGACCTGAGCAGACACATCTTCCAAAAAGACATACCAATGTCCAACAGATACATGAAAAGATGCTCAACTTCACTAGCTATTAGGGAAACGCAAATTAAAACTACAATGAGATATCACCTCACACCTGTTAGTATTAAATACTAATAACAAGTATTGGGGAGGTTATGAAAAAAAAGGAACCCTCATTTACTGCTGGTGGAAATGTAGATTGGTACAGATGCTATGGAAAACAGTATGGAGGTTCCTCAAAAATTAAAAATAGAATTACTATATGGCCTTGTTCTGGGTATCAATTAGAGTTACCATATACTCCTCTTCTGGGTATCTACTTGAACAAATTAAAAACACTTATTTGCAAAAAATATATGTACTTTTATGTTCCTTGAAGCAATATTCACGGTGGTAAACATGGAAATAACTGAAGTGTCCTTTGATAGATGCTTGGGTAAAGAAAATGTGGTACATAGGTACATATATACTATGGAATACTACTCAGCCATAATAAAAGATGAAATACTGCCATTTGCAACAACATGGATTGATCTTGAGAAGATCATGCTAAGCAAAATAAGTCAAACAGAAAATGTTAAGAACCATATGATTTCATTCTTATGTGTGATATAAAACCAAAGCAACAAATGGGCAAACAAGAAAAAAACTTCATAGACACAGACAGTAGTATGGTAGTTACCAAAGGGAAAAGGGAAAGAGAGATGGGTGGTAGTAAAGAGTTAAGGGGGTCAAATATACGATGATGAAAGATGATTTGACTTTGAGTGATGGGCACACAATGCAATATACAGATTATGTATCATGGAATTATACACTTGAAACCTATTTATTTTTATTAAACAACTAGAGGCCTGGTGAACAAAATTCATGCACTGGGGTGGGGTGTCCCTCAGCTCAGCCTGCACCCTCTTCAATCTGGGACCCCTCAAAGGATGTCTGACTGCTGGTTTAGGCCCAATCCTAAACCGGGAGTCAGACATCCCTCTCATAATCCAGGACTGCTGGCTCCCAACCACTCCCTGCCTGCCTGCCTGATTGCCCCTAACTGTTTCTGCCTGCTAGCCTGATCACCCCCTAACCACTCCCCTGCCAGCCTGATCACCCCCTAACCACTTCCCTGCCAGCTTGATTGACGCCTATCTGCTCCCCTGCCAGCCTGGTCACACCTAACTGCCTTCCTCTGCAGGCCTGCTCCTTCCCAACTGCCCTCTCCTGCTGACCTGATCAGCCACAACTGTCCTCCCCTGCCGGCCATCTTGTGGTGGCCATCTTTGACCACATGGGGGTGGCCATCTTGTGCAAGGGTGTGATGGTCAAATGTAAAATACAAAGAATCTTAAAGGCTGCAAAAGAGACATGGAAGGTTACCTGCAAGGGATTTCCCACTAGACTATCAAGTGATTTCTCAACAGAAACAAATCAGGCCAGAAGGGAATGGAATGAAATATACAAAGTGATGCAAAGCAAGGGACTGGACCCAAGAATACTCTACCAAGCAAGACTAACATTCAAAATTGAAGCTAAAATCAAGAGCTACACAGACAAAAAAAAAAAATCTAAGGGAGTTTATTACCACCAAACCAGCAATGCAAGAAATGTTAAATGGACTATGGTAAAGAAGAAATAGAAAGGGAGAAACTAAAACAGGCATAAAGAACAAATATGGCAACAAACAAGTACCTATCAATAATAACCTTAAATGTAAATGGATTTAATGCTCCAATCAAAAGATATCGGGTAGCTGAATGGATAAGAAAATATGACCCATATATTGGCAGTCTACAAGAGACCCACCTCAGAACAGAGGACTTACACAGACTGAAAGAGAAGGCATGGAAAAAATTATTCAGGCAAATGAAAATGAAAAAAAAAGCTGGGGTAGCAATACTTACATCTGAAAAAATAGACCTCATAGTCGAAGGCCGTAACAAGGGAAAAGGAAGGCCACTACATAATACTAAAGGGAACAATACAACAAGAGGATATAACTCTGGTAAACATATATGTACCCAATGTAGGAGCACCCAAATACATGAAAAAAAAACCTTCTGGAAGATATCAAGGGAGAGATAAACAGCAATAGAATCATAGTAGGGGACTTTAATACCCCATTGACATCATTGGATACATCTTTTAGACAAAAAGCAACAAGGAAACAGAAATCCTAAATGACTCACTAGATCAGAAGAAACTAATTGATATCCCCAGAACATTTCACCACAAAGCTACTGAATATACATCCTTCTCAAGTGCATATGGGACATTTTCAAAGATAGACCACATGTTAGGGCATAGACTAAGTCTCTATAAATTCAAGAAGACTGGAATCATATCAAGCATCTTCACAGATCACAATTGGCATAAGGTTAGAAATAAGCTACAATAAACAAAACATAAACAATCAAACATATGGGGGCAGAATAGCATGCTATTAAACAATGAATGGGTTACCAAAGAGATCAAATAAGAAATAAAAAAAAGTACTGGAAATAAGTGACAATGAAAGCACAGCAACCCCAAATCTATGGGGCATAGTGAAAGCAATCCTGAGAGGGAAGTTCATAGTACTACAAGCTTACCTCAAAAAAAAACAAACAAAAAAAAAAACACAAAAACAAACGAACAAACAACCCCCCCCTTGTAATTAGTTATATAACCCTACACCTTAAAGAATTAGAGAGTGACAAGAAAAGCCCAGAGTAAATAGAAGAAAGGAAATACTAAAGCTCAGAGCAGAAAAAAATGACATAGAGACCAAAAAGAAAATACAAAAGATTAATAAAACCAAGAGCTGGTTCATTGAAAGGATAAACAAGATCTATGTAACTCTTGCCAGACTCACCAAGAAATAAAGAGAGAAGACCCAAATAAACAAAATCAGAAACAAAAGAGGTAAAGTTAACAACTGACCCCACAGAGATACAAAGGATCATAAAAAAATACTATGAACAACTCTACTCCAATAAATTGCACAACCTTGACCAAATGCAGATATTCCTAGAAAAATACAATCTTCCAAACTCAATCAGCAAGAATCAGAAAACCTGAATAGACCGATAACTACTGATGAAAATGAAGCAGAAAAAAAAATAAAAAAATAAACAACAACAAAAAAACTCCCAGCAAGCAAAAGCCCTGGACCAGACGGCTTCACAGGGAAGTTTTACAAAACATTCAAAGAACTAACACCTATCTTCCTCAAACCAAAAATTCAGAAAGAAGGAACACTCCCAAGCTATTTCTATGAGGCCAGCATTACCCTAATCCAAAACTCAGATAAAGACACTACAAAGAAAGAGAATTACAGGCCAATATCCCTGATGAACATAGATTCTAAAATCCTCAACATAATTCTAGCAAGTTGGATCCAGAAATACATTAGAAAGATCATACACCATGACCAAGTGGTATTTATTCCAGGGATGTAAGCCTGGTACAATATCCGCAATTCAATAAATGTTATATATCACATAAACAACATTAAAGATAAAAACCACATGATCATATCAATAGATGTGGAAAAAAGTATTCAACAAAATCTAACACCCTTTCTTGATAAAAATCTCTCAACCAAGTTAGAATAGAGGGATCATATGTCAACATAACAAAAGCCTTATATGGCAAACCTACAGCCAACCTCATACTCAATGGACAAAAGCTAAAACCAATTCCCATAATAACAGGAATAAATCAGGGATGCCCACTTTTGCCACTCATGTTCAACATAGTACTATATGTGCTAGCCATTGCAATCAGACAAGAAGAAGTAAAAGGCATCCAAATTGGAAAAGGAAGTAAAGGAGGCATCTGATTGATGTTTCTCTCTCATCAATGTTTCTATCCCTCTCCCTTCGTCTCTGTAAAAAATCAATAAAATATATTTTTAAAAAATAAACTCAAAATGGATAAAAGATTTAAATGTAAGACATGAAACCATAAAAATTTCTAGAAGAAACCATTGGCAGCAAAATCTCAAACATCTCTCATAGCAAACGTGCTTATGGATACATCTATTGGGACAATGGAAATTAAGGAGAAAATAAACAAATGGGACTACATTAAAATAAAGAGCTTCTGCACAGCAAAACAAACCATCAATAAAATAACAAGAACACTCACTCTATGCAAGAGCATATTTGTGAATGATACATCCCATAAGTGGTTAATCAACAGGGAACTCATATAACTTAGCAAAAGGAAGATAATCCAATTTAAAAATGGGCAAAGCACCTCAATCAGAATATAGTCAAATACTGCTGCAGTTAAATATTTCATCCTTTGTTCTCCCTGATGATCTACAATAATATCTGCTCCATGTTGATATTTACTATAAATCAAAACAATGAGGTACCACCTCATACCTGTAGGAATGGCTATCATCAACAAATCAAGAAACAACAAGTGTTGGCAAGGATGTGGAGAAAAGGGAACTCTCATGCACTGCTGGTGGGAATGTAGACTGGTTCAGCCACTGTGGAGAACAGTTTGGAGTTTCCTCAAAAAATTAAAAATGGGAAGTACCATTTGACCAGTGATCCCACTTCTAGGAATATATCCCAAGAACTCAGAAACCCCCATCAGATAGGATATATGCACCCTTATGTGCATAGCAGCACAATTTACAATAGCTAAGATTTTGAAATAGCCCATCAGCAGATGAGTGGATTAAAAATCATAGCACATCTATACAATGGAAAACTACATAGCTATAAAAAAGAAAGAATTCTCACCATTTGCAACAACATGGATGGACCTAGAGAACATTTTGCTAAGTGAAATGAGCCAGTCAGATAAAGAAAAGTATTACATGTTCTCACTCATATGTGGAATCTAATGACCAACATAAACTGATGAACAAAAACAGACCCAGAGACATAGAAACATCAAACAGACCATCAAACCTTTTATGGAAGAAAATAAACCCTCACTTGAGATTTATTCTTTCTTTTTTTTTTTTTGGTCTAGTAAATATATAATTTTTTATTGCTTAAAGTATTACAAAGGGTATTACATATGTGTCCTTTTTTTTCTTCCCCGTCCTTGACAATCCTCTGGCCCCCCCTACCCCCCAGTGTCTTATGTCCCCAACCCTCCCTGGTCTTCCCGCTGCAGTTTGACAATCAGTTTGAGGCAGCTCTGCCTCTGTATCTATTATTGCTCAAAAGTTTATAATGGTCTTTATTATCCATGAATGAGTGAGATCATGTGGTATTTTTCCTTCATTGACTGGCTTATTTCACTTAGCATAATTCTCTCCAGTTCCATCCATGCCGTTGAAAATGGTAAGAGTTCCTTCTTTTTTACAGCAGCATAGTATGGCCTATAGCCACTATTTTTCAACTCTCAATTTGATAAAACTTTAAATTCCATCATCTGGGAAATTTCAGAATGTGTTCTCCAATGGGTTTTGGGAGCTGAAAAGAACAGAAATAATCCTCATTACCATTACCATACACTCATGCAATCAGTATCAAAATGCATTACAAGAAGTTTTCTAGGTCTCTAGGCAACGCTGCCTTCTAGTTTTTCACTACTTGCAGAATCAATCATCTACTCATGTTTTTCATAACAGATGTCTAGGCATCTGAGAATTGAGCTACTCAAAAATCACTAACAGTTTGTAAGGAGTTATTTACTAAAGCAAAACTTGCTAATAGGGAGAGTTTTCAAAATCCACAGGAAAGGTAGGTCAAAATCACATGTCCTTTTAGTGCGTTGCTTGCTGATGCTTTCCTGTACTATTATTGTAAGAGAGATCACTAGTGTTGTGCTACATAGATTACATTTTCTTCCTTGTCATCTAACCCTGAATGTCACAACATTTCTTGTATAACATACACATACACACACACAAACACACACATAACTCACATTGGTTTTCAACACTCTAGTATAAATGAATATGTATTAGCTGCTATGGTGGTAAAAACAAAAGAATCTTGCATGTAAGGAACCTTTATGTTCTTGAAGAATTAAATCATCCCTTGAATTGTTTCCACAAAGTATAAAAATGTACAGTTTCATTTGGAAATTTTAGTAGATTGATAAAGCATAAACCTTTGCTAGAAAGCAGAGATTTACGTGGTTTGTCCTAAAGGGAGAAGTTGCATTTCACCAGTATGTGAAAAGTATATTATACCTTGGGCAGTCAGTGCAGAGTAGAAATAATTACAGCAGGCCTTAATGTTTAACTGAATTGGGTTTAATCAAAGCCAGTTACTATTTGTGGGACTTGAGTTCTAATTACCTAAGTCCTTGATCTGTATGTAAAATACAAAAAAATAATACTTATTCATGATGGATACTGAGTGCACAATTCATGGCACATAATAAGCACTAAATAAAGAAATGTTGTTATTTATTTTATGTTCATCATCATCATGGTAGGCAGAAAAATTGTGATGACAAACTTTAGTTTTAATTTTTTGTGTATGTGATAATTTCAAAAGTGGCACTTACTCCCTTTTCTAGCTCTTATCTTTCTCACTAGATTTTAGTTCTGACCCCATAACTAATAGAGCCATTTGATTAATCATGAAAGTTAATATTAAAAGCCATTAATATTGGTTGAAAGAAAAAGAATAAAACACACAATTTTATAACCTAAGATTCTGAATTATAAAATCAAGTGATTTAAGTTGACATAGACAAAATAAAACTCCCTAAGCTGTTAAATGGGTGGAGGGGTTGAACCCTGGCTTTAATTTTGGAAATCAAACAATTAGAAACCTTTCAGTAAGTTTGGCTTTTATATGTTCAACTGGGTGTTTTTAGAATAAAAAAATAGATTTCTATTTGTTTCAATTTATGACCTAAATAAATGCTCATGAATTAAATGTGTTCCACGTAGCAGTGGGTCATAGAGACATTGACCAGAGTACAGAAAATAGGAAGAGATAAAGCATCTAACTACATATTTATATACCCAAGGTAAATGAGAACTTGATTATGAGAATGTGGGGACTTTTAGACTTTACAATTCTCTTTGATTTCAGTTTGTATGAGTCACTGTATCTTTCACAAATGATATCTATTTTATTATCACATCTATTTTATTATCCTGAGAGGCCTCTGGACTTGGGACATTAAAAACAAAGAAAGTATTTTAAAACAAAACAAAAACAAAAAACAAAAAACACTGGTTAATAGATACAAATCCCTTAATGGTTTAGCTTACCATTTTTTTCTTTCCTGTTTGAGACACAGAGATGCAACTGTGTACATTATCACACTATTAAATCAAAAATTAAAACACCAGGGAGTCTGAATGTCTGCTTCCAGAGACATAACACTTAGTCAATATCCTTTGGTTTTGCTTAGGGAGTCTATGTTTCCTTGCAATTTGTAACAATCTTTGTGTTAAATTACATCGAAAAGAAAAGATACCATTTGAAGGGAATATGTGGTAAAGTGAACTATGCATCTTGGCACCTCTATCTCAAGTTCTATTCAATCTGAATATCAATAAAATATATACTATGCATCTATATTCTTTATCATCACCCAATCTCCACCTCTACTTCTATATCCAATTAACATTTTACTATAATTTTTAAAGGAAACACAGGTGTCATGATTGATTAAGGTAAAAAGGGTTTATGTGCATTGAAAATAAAATGTAAATTCAAAACCTTTAAATGATTCTTAAAATAGAATTCATAATTTCATTTGGGAAAGAAATAAAAACATTTTAATTGTGTCAAGGTGAGACTTCAATTAGAACTTTTAAGCCTACAGGTGCTTAAACAACATTAAGAAATATTAATACAAAAAGTCCAATCTTTATCTGAATTTTTTAGAAAGAAAGAATTTTATTTAAGAAGAAAATACATGGCTTAGCTTGAGGACAAATGATAAATACTATTCCATTCAAAACCCCCTATTTATCTTATCACCAAATTAAATATTGAAACAAGTGTGTTCAGAGTCATGGGGATATAAAGCACAGATTAAGGAATATAGTCAATAACATTGTAACAACTGTGCATAATGCCAGATGGGAAGGAGACACATAGGGGAAATAACCTTGCAAGTCACATAAATGTGCAACCACTGTACAGTAAACCCAAACCAATACAATATTAAATGTCAACTAAAATAAAAAATATGTTTATTAAAGTTTTTTATAAAATTTGTTAGTGTGGCATTGATTAATAAAATCATATAGTTTTCAAGTGTGCAGTTCTATGATACATGTTCTGTATATTACATTGTGTGCCCACCATTTGAAGTTAAATCTGTCACCATAGATTTGACCCCCTTTATCCTTTACTACCTCCCACCACCTTCCTCTTGGTTAGCACCATACTGCTGTCTGTGTTTATGCATTTTTGTTTCTTTGTTTGTTTTTCATTGGGAATTTTTAAAGCACTAGAGGCCCAGTGCACAAAAATTTGTGCACTGGCGGGGGGGGGGGGGGCG
>NW_005371125.1:1927508-1931516 GCF_000412655.1 Myotis brandtii | reverse complement strand
GCCGCCATCTTGGTTGGCAGTTAATTTGCATATCGCCCTGATTAGCCAATGGGAAGCGTGTCGGAGGTACGGTTAATTACCATGTTTGTCTATTATTAGATAGGATTTTTGATTTTCCAAATAAAATTGATTTACTAGTTTCAAGTGCACACCCAGTGACCAGACACTACATACCTACTAAGTGATAATTCCAATAAATCCTATACCTATCTCACACCACACACAGCCACTAGAACGTCACTGACCAAATTCTTCAAACTGCACCTCACATCCCCATGAGCATTCTGTGTCTACCAATTTGTACTTCTAAATCTTTTCACTTTTTTCACCCATGTCCCCAACTTACCTTCCCATCTGGTAACCATAAAAATGTCCTCTGTATCTATGAGTCTGTTTCTGTTCTGGTTATTCATTTATTTTGATTTTAGAATCCAATTGTTGATATATATGCATTTATTGTCATTTTATAGTTCAAATTTTTTAATCTTTTTTCTCTTATTCTTAAAGGACACCCTTTAACATTTCATGTAATACTGATTTGGAGGTGATGAACTCCTTGAATTCGTTTAGTTTTTTCTTGTCCTTTTTCTTTATCTATCCTTTGATTCTAAATGATAGCTTTGCTGAGTAGAGTAATCTTGGTTGTAGGTCCTTGCTATTCGCTATTTTATATATTTCTTGAGACACCCTTCTGGCTTGCAAGTTTCTGTTGAGAAACAAACTGACAGTTATATGGGTGCTCCCTTATAGGTAACTAACTGCTTTTGTCTTACGGCTTTTAAGATTATCTCTTTGTCTTTAAACTTTTGCATTTTAATTATGGTGTGTCTTGTTGTAGGCCTCTTTGAGTAAATCTTGTTTGGGACTCTCTGAAATTCCTGGACTTGTGTATCTATTTTCTTCACCAGATAAGGATGGTTTTCTGTCATTTTTTAAAATAGGTTTTCAATTTATTGCTCGCTCTCTTCTCCTTCTAGCACCCCCATGATGAAAATGTTGATACACTTGAAGTTCTCCCAGAGGCTCCTTAGATAATAATATCTTCAAAGTTTTGGATTCTTTTTTATTTGCTGTTCTGAATGGGTGTTTTTTTTTTACATTCTTATAATTAAAACGAGAGGCACGGTGCACAACATTTGTGCACTGGAGGGGGGACGTCCCATCAGCCTGGCTTGATCCCTTTAGCAGTCTGGGAGCCCTTAAGAGAAGTTTGACTGACGTGGAAAAGGCTCCCACCACCGCCACTGCTCTCCCCAGCTGTCAGCCCGGCTTGTGGCTGAGCAGTGCTCCCCTGTGGGAACGCACTGACCACTGGGGGGCAGCTCCTGCATTGAGAATCTGCCCCCTGGGGGTCAGTGCGCATCATAGCAACTGGTCTTTCTGCCATTCTGTTGATTTGGATATTACCCTTTTATTATATAGGATTGCTGATTTGATTTTCAGTGTCATCTGCTCTACTGTTGATTTCCTGTAAGTTATTCTTCATTTCAGCTAGCAAATATTTCATTTCTGACTGGTTCTTTTTAATGAACCTTTTTAATGGTTTTTATGTCTTTTTTCATGCTGTTGAAGTTCTCCTAAGTTCTTTGAGCATCTTTATAATCATTGTTGTGAACTCTGTACCTGGTAGTTTGCTTGCCTCAATTTAATTTAGTTCTTTTTCTGGAGAGTTCTCCTGTTATTTCCTTTGGGACTTTTTTCTTTGTCTTCACAATTTGGCCACTTCCCTATGTTTGTTGCTGTGTATTAGGTAGAGCTTCTGTGTCTTCTGGACTTGGTACAGTTGCTTTGTGTAGTAAATGGCCTTTAGGGCTCAGTAGTGCAACCTCCACAGTCACCAAAACTGGGTGCTTCATGTGTACCCTTGTGTGGGCTATATGCACTGTCTGGTTGTAGTTGAGCCTTGATTACTGTTGGCATCACTGGAAGAGATTGACCTTCAGGTCAATTTGCTGCAAGCCCCACTGTGACTACAATGGAGGAGCAGCTGTGCAGGAGTACACCCTACACAGCAGGACTTGATTCAGTGGTACTTTGGTGCTCACTGAGTATGTCAGTGGCAGGATTTTAATATAAAAAGAAAAATGAAGTCTAATCAATTGTACTTCAGCTGAAAAACCTCTATTTTTGCATTTTTCTCCCTCCAACCATCCATCTTTTTCTTTTTTCCTTTCTTCCCTCCTTGAATGCTTATTAAGTGCTTCCTTGATATCTGGAATTGTGACAGGAGAAGGAGGAACAAGAATGAGGCGCCAAAGAAGGCACAATCTAATGTCACTGACCATCTTATTAGGGAAAATAACATCAATAAAATTATCATAATGATAAATACAAAATTAGAATTGTGAAAATTGATCTGAAGGAGGGGAACATAGTCCTATAGGAGCATGTAATAGAAATATAACCTAATCAGGAAACCCAAGCACTGTTTTCTCAAGAAAATTTCATTTGAATTGAGAACTAAAGAGTTGATACAAGTTAAATGGGTAAAGGATAAAAGGGATAGTTCACAAAAGTGCAAACACAGTAAAGAAGAAAACCTGACTTAGAGGCCAGGGTAAAGAAAACCATAAGTGGAGGAACCAAGATGACAGCATAAGGTAAACACCTGTACCTGCTGCCTCTCACAACCACATCAAAACTACAACTAAAAGACAAAACGGCTATCATCCAGAACCACAGGAAAGCTGGCTGAAGTGGAAGTTCTACAACTAAAGGAAAGAAAAAAAGTGCATTGAGACTGGGTAGGAGGTGCAGAGGCACCAAGAGCGGAGGTATGGAGGCACACAAAATGGGCTGGAAACTGGGTGTGCTGTTTTTTTCCATCTGAAGGGAGATACAAGCTCCCGACTACTCTGAACACCAGTTTCTGTTGAGATTCTGGAGACCCAGATGCCTATGGGGAGAAATTGGATTGTCTGGCATTGGGTCAGAAAGCAAGGGTGGCTTTCTAGCAGAGGTGCTCGCAGGGATCATTGTTACTGTGAGGGGGCACAGGACATGGAAACTTGGAGATGTGGAGACGCGGAGACAGCTGACTGGCAGCCATCACTATTTGCTCCACCCTGATGATTCCCAGACACCTCATCCCACCCAATTTACAACCCCACCCAAGCTGTGCACAGCGGCTTTTGCATATGAATGGCCTGTCCTTTCTCAGCCTAACCTAACAAACTGCAGCTGGGTCAGAGAGCTCCAAAACTTCCAAACCCCAAACAAAGAGGAGAAATCTTCAGATCTTGCTGTAGCTCCTGCTGGGTGGCCTCAGGCAGTGGCTGACTTTGCACCTCTTTGGAGATCCAGGAGCCAGTGTACCCAGTGGTCATATACCAGATTTCAACTCCTCACATCCATAAGTGACACAGTAAAGAGGCAGACTCAGTGAGCACCAAAGCCCCACTGAAGCAAGTCCTGCCCCATAAGGGTGTCTCCAACACAGCAGTTCTTCCATTATAGACACAGCTGGTCCTCACAGCCAATTGGCCTCGAGGTCAATTCCTCTCAGTGATACCAACAGCAATCAAGGCTTAACTACAACAAGACTGTGCACCCAGCCCACAAAGAGGTGCACCAAGAGTGTCCACCTCAGGTGATGGGGAGGCTGAGCCACTGGGCTCTATAGGACACTTAGCACAGAAAGCCACTCTACCAACACAGGGAAGCATAAAAAATGCGAAGACAAAGAAACATGTCATGAATGAAAGAAATGGAGGAAAGCAAACTACTGGATATAGAGTTCAAAACCACAGTTATAAGGTTACTCAAGAATCTTCTAGAAACCTCCGAGGAACTTAGTGAGACCTTCAAGGATCTTAATGAAAATGCCAAAAAAATGGAAAAGGTCCAGTCAAAAATTAAGCATACACTGTCTGAAATAAAGAATAATATACAGAAATTCAACAGTAGACTAGAGGATCCCAAGAATCAAATCAAATATTTGAAATACGAGGAAGCAAAAAACACCCAACAAGAAGAGCAAAAAGAAAAAAGAATCCAAAAATATGAAGA
>NW_005371125.1:1924617-1926758 GCF_000412655.1 Myotis brandtii | reverse complement strand
AGGAACATCTATAATAATCTGAACAATAAAGATTTATTTAAAAAAAAAGAAAAGAAAACCATAAGTACCAAACTTTTACTATAGAGAAAATCTGGTGTAATACATTAAGAGGAGGTTATATATTGAAGTAAAAATTGAGTCTAAAACAGAAGCAAAACACAATACAATGATGTAAAAATCAATTTTAGTCCTGGCTGGGTGGTTTAGTTGATTAGAGGGTTGTCCCATTCACCAAATGTTTGTAAGCTCAATTATTAGTCAGAGCACATACCTAGGTTGTAGGTTATATCCTGGTCAGGGCTTGTATAATATGCAGTCCATCGATGTTTCTCTCTCTAAGAATTAATTATGTCCTCCTATGAGGATTAAAAAATCAGTTTTGTAAATTCAATTTTAGTAATTATTTGTGCAAATACTTTAACATTTGCATTTTATTGTTATTGGACAATTTCTGTAATCATACATGATTACTCAGTAAATACTGTCTAGACAGTCTGAGCCATTTGTTTAATATTAAAGGTTAGGTAGATATTCCCAACTTATCAACTAATTGTTTCATTTTCATACACACACATGCACACAAACATGTACATATGTCAATATAAGAGATGAATAATAGCTTTTCTAATTATTTTCTTAGTATTGTTAATGATCTATCCAAAATTCTTTGTTCTTGTACAATTTCTATTCTAACTTTTCAATTAAAATGTTAAAGAACATATAAGTAAAAAAAATGTTTATTGTTAGCTTAAACTTGTCATAATTGGTATGAATCAATATAGTTGTTTATAGCTTTGAAAACAGTAAATTAGAGTTAAAAACATATGATAGACCCCTGGAATGATAGGCATATAAAACTTGAAACCTTAAATACACATGTATAATTGATTCCTATCTCACTTTCCAACTCCTATTGATTGTGGAAGAACAGCTTCTAGAAGCCTCTGAGGACCCAGTTGATATTCCCTCTAAGGATTGATATGAGAGAGGGCTGTAGAGTATGGTAGTTTTCTTTATATTGCATTGTGCTCTGGCTGGTTCTTTTGTTTATATGCCTCCAGGCTTGAGAGTCACAGCTTAAACCTTTCATGTTATTATACAGTGACTAGAACATGAATGACTCATCTCTCTAAAAGTTTACAATCATATTTAACAATGACTGAATTCAGTTACAACTATCCACAAAAAGTTCTCTATATAGGGGTGTCATAATGCTCAATTTTATTTTTAGATTTTATTTATAAACTAGAGGCCCGGTGCACAAAAATTTGTGCATGGGAGGAGGGTGTCCCTCAGCCCAGCCTGTGCCCTCTCGCAGTCTGGGACCCCTCGGGGGATAACCACCTGCTGGTTTAGGCCCGCTCCCCGGGGGATTGGGCCTAAGCTGGCAATCAGACATCCCTCTGGCATCATGGGAGCCCTCGGGGGATGTCCATTTGCCAGTGGAGAGCAGGCCTAAGCTGCAGTCGGACATCCTTAGTGCTGCTGAGGAGGCAGGAGAGGCTCCCACCACCACCGCTGTACTGGCAGCCGGCAGCCTGGCTTGTGGCTGAGCAGAGCTCCCCCTGTGGGAGAACACTGACCACCAGGGGGCAGGTCCTGCATTGAGCGTCTGCCTCCTGGTGGTCAGTGTGTGTCATAGTGACCAGTCATTTCCAGTCTTTCTGCTGTTAGGGTCAGTTTGCATATTACCCTTTTATTATATAGTATAGAGGCTTGGTGCATGGGTGGGGGCCGGCTGGTTTGCCCTTCAGGGTGGGGGTCCCCACTGGGGTGCCACTGCGGTGCCTGGCCAGCCTGGGTGAGGGGCTGATGGCTGTTTTCAGGCTGGCCACACCACCTTTAGGGTGGGGGGTCCCCACTGGGGTGCCTGGCAAGTCTGGGTGAAGGGCTGAGGGCAGTTTTCAGGCTGGCCAAGCCTCCCCAGCGATAGAAGTTCCCAGCCTCTCTTTTTTTTCTTTTTTTTTTCTGGGATTTATTTACCTTCTATAATTGAAACATTGTAGCCTGGAATGGAGCTCAGAGCCGGCCAGGGCTTGGCTTCCTCCATCGCCAGGGGCAACCCAAGGCACCAGCTCAGTGGCCACCGCTGGCTGAAAGCAGGTATCTGGGGTTTATTTACCTTCTATAATTGAAACTTT
>NW_005371125.1:1918527-1924415 GCF_000412655.1 Myotis brandtii | reverse complement strand
GGGAACCTTGGCTTCCTCCATCACTGGAGCAAGCAAGCCTCCTGCTCATTCCAGCTCCATGGCTGCTGGCCGCCATCTTTGTTGGCAGTTAATTTGCATATCTCGCTGATTAGCCAATGGGAGGTGTAGAGAAGGTATGGTCAATTACCATGTAGGCCCAGTGCACAAATTCGTGCATGGGTGGGGTCCAAGGAGGGGGGGGAGTCAGGACATGATTAGCCCTCTGGGCAGGCAATGGGACGCCCTTGCCGGCCTGAGATCTGGATCCATCCTGCTGACATCACGCTGGATGTCGGGAGCCACCTGGCGGCTGCTTTTATATTGTTTCTTCCTTGAGGAGCATCTAGGGAGGGGAAGCGGCTACGGTGCCTGAGGCTGACTTCCTTGAGGCCAGCGGCACTGGTCCGTTGGTGCCTGGCCCATTCTCAAGAGATTGCACCTGCAGAACAACTGAGGGAGTGAGTGGTTGCCACCAGGCTGGTGGGTTGCCGGGACAGGTCGGTCAGCTGAATGGCGCTCCCACTGTGGGAGTGCTCTGACCACCAGGGGGAAGCTCTGGCATTGATCATCTGCCCCCTTGTGGTCAGTGTGTGCCATAATTACTGGTCAACAGTTCGTTCCGGTCATTCTGGTCATTCCAGTCATTCTGATCGTTCTGGTCACTCTATCATAACAATCGTTAGGCTTTTATATATAGATTAGTAGCCCTGTGCACGAATCCATGCACCAGTAGGTTGCTGCCACCCTCCTGTAGCTCTCCGAAGCCCACTTGTACCTCGCTGGCCCACCCTTCTGCTGATCCGTGATCTGGTTGTGACGCACTTGGTCGTTACGCCTCAGGGTGTAATGGCTAATTAGAATATTCATCTCTTATTATACAGAATAAGCATATCTTACCCTCATTTCCTTGATTTATTCCTTTTCTGACAGCCCCATGTTCATGTTACAGATGTTTTCATATAAAGCCCCACTCAATAGGTATTAATTCCCTTTAAATTTAGATTTACCACATTCTAAAGGAAATGGTATTTTGAGCAAAGCAAAAATAAAGTCACTTTTTAATATTAGTATAATAACTAAAAGTATACTTGAAACACTGTGTTCTGAATCACATCCAAAGGAAAATAGCTTATGAACTAAAATCTTCTACAGATAAAATTCAAAATATTTCCTAGATAAATGATTAAGTGGATAACTAGCTGGAAGGAACTGGATAAAGACATGTAAGAAGGAGCAAAGAAGATTTAGCCATATAAAGTGAATTTTTAACCAAGGCCTAATTTTCAATACAAGAAAGCCCCAATGCTACAGAAACAAGCCAAATATTCTCAAAATCTATTCTAATTAACAGTATGTATTTTAATCATGTCATTAGGCCATAAGGTTAAGTATTCTTGTAAGTCTTCCAGGTTTTCATGGCAATAGTCCAGAAACTTTCAATGGGTGTGCTGCAAAAATTTTTAAAACATGCCATACCTGATTATTTAGTCAGGGGCACTGACCTGTTTTCCCTTAGATTTTCAAATAAAAAGTGACACCTGGCTGGCTGGCTCAGGGGTTGAGCGTCGACCTATGAACCAGGAGGTCACGGTTTGATTCCCGGTCGGGGCACATGCCTGGGTTGCCGGCTCAATCCCCAGTGTGGGGCATGCAGGAGGCAGCCAATCAATGATTCTCTCTCATCATTGATGTTTCTGTCTCTCTCTCCCTCTCCCTCCCTCTCTGCAATCAATAAAAATATATGTTTTTTTTAAATGACAACAGCCAACACAATATCCATATGGTCTGAATGAATCAAAATCATACCTATTTTTGTCAGATCAGCAAATATATATATATATATATATCTGTGTGTGTGTACCACAGAATTTTAGTAATTAGTTTATATGTGCCATGAGATGAAAAAGTTTGAAAATTGCTGACATAATCTATATTTTCCAATACATAAAATTTTTAAAAATCGACTTTTAGTTTATGGCTCTCAAGATAGAGAAACATTTGGACACTTTAAGTGAGAAAAATAATGAGAAAATTACAGTTTCAGGAATATTTTTTCTTTTAAGTTGATTGTGAAGTGGTGGGGCTGGGTGATTAACTCACCAGACACATTATTTTGCTAGTCTAAACACTACTGAGATGATATGTCTGAAAACAATTTAGTTAGAAAATTGCTATTATTTTTATTCTTTTGATATAAACAAATGATCTCATTTTGTTGGCTTACATACCAGTATAATGCATTGTCTGTTTTACTCTTGTTGCTTAAAAGTAACTAATGTATATATTTTTTGCTCTGATCAAAAGTTTTGGTGCACTAAGCTGCAATTCCAGAGGTGAAAGTATATGTATACAGCAATACAATTATTAAGTTTGCAATGATTATTTTCCTTTCTTTTTTGTAGGGAAAAATTCATGCTGGGCTATTTGCTGGCTACCGATATATAAATGTGAATTTGAAGTGTTTACATTGGATAACAGATTTGGAAACCCCTGTTGACATATGAAGAAATTAATATCCATGGTGAAAATTTCAAAAGTCACTTAAATGTACTTATAAACATGACATGCTTTATGTTCTTTGGTGTTTTTAATACTTCAAACAAAATGAAAAAAGGTTATAATCTAAACACTCAAATCAGGCAGAACTAGAGCACTGAAGTGAAAATTCTCAAAGCAAGTAATATTTCTAGTTTCTCGAATTTTGTTGTATCAAACTTCAAAACCTATCTTAGTTTTCTTTGTTAAGCTGCAAGTTCCTTGAGGACAAGGTTTGTATCATATTAATCTTTGAATCTAGAAGCTCTTGGTGGTAAATTAGTTATCAAAATTTAACTCCACAACCAATCCAAATCTGGCACAGGATGACTAGTGTGTAATTCCTTAGTTTCACACAAAATATCAATGTAAGCCAACTCTTCTTGCTTTCTTTTTGCTTATTCTCTCTACATTATAACTAAGAATAAAGAAAAGGCAAGAATTACATATTTTGGTTCAAATGTCACTTTTTCGTAGCTGAGCTGAGTATGAAGAAAATAACTGCAATTACTTATTTTTAACTCTTGCTGTGCACTGGTATTGGGCAGAATAAGATTTTTCTATGATTTTTGATACAACTCCCTACTCTCTTTTTGTCTTAAACTGTCTCTAGTTGTTAGTTTTTCTTGATAACACATTCTCTTGTGTGTTTTGTTTTGTTTTGTTTTACATTTTATCATTTGAGAAGTGGTTTTTTTTCTCTGACTCATTGCCATTTTTTCTATATAATGCAAGCATTCTTTAGGGGTTTATTTTCAATATATTTCTCACTCAATGTAATTTCTCAGGATAAATATATTCACATTTAATGCTTCAATTACCATCAATATGCTAACAACTCAAAAATTTTAATTCTCCCTCTTCCCAGATCTTGCTCCAGAGATTAAGATGAATAAAACAAAGTTAAATTGCTGAGTCATATGGTAGTTCTGTTTTTAATTTTTAAGGAATCTTCATACTGTTATCTATAGTGGCTGTACAAATTTACAATCCATCCAACAGTGCATGAGGTTTCCCTTTTCTCCACATCCTCATCAAAACTTGTTGTTTGTTACTTTATTGATGATAGCCATTCTGACAGGTGTGAAGTGATAGCTCATTGTGGTTTAATTTTCATTTTCCTGATTAATTATGTTGAGCATCATTTCATATAGCTATTGACTATCTGTATTTTAAACCTCATATTTTGTTTCCATTTTTCTATAGGAGTTATGGGTTTTTCAGTCAGATAGTTATCCTTTTTCTAAATTGGAAACCCAAATAAATAGATAATTCAAACATTTTTGTGAGAAAATTAGTTTAATGTAAATAAAGTAGATCAAAACAAAAAAGCCAGTTATTTTTACATTGAATAAATTATATTAAATTGACTGTTTTCTACTTTTTATTCCCCCAAGCTTGATACTGATTATAAGGAACCTGAGAACACATATTGTGTTAGTAGAAAGTAAGAATTAAGAAGCTGATGATGGTTTTAGAAAATGACATCAAAACATACAAAGCTAAACTCTTTGTAATAGCTGGATCAGATCTTCACAATCAAACAAATTAAGAAGATAATGCTCTTCTAGGTATAAATTCCACTTTTATTTCAGTTATGACCTATGCCAAAATATACATTTGGCTTAAAATAGTACTACTCTCAACCCATTCCCTTAGCTTGGAGAAAATGCTTGGAGTGGTGGCCGTCTTAGCAAATACAGGCATACCTTGTTTCACTGCATTTCACAGATAATGTGTGTGTGTGTTTTTACAAATTGAAGGTAAGACCCTCTACCAGCAAAAACATCATGACATGCTGAAGGCTTAGAAAATGGTTAGCATTTTCTAACAATAAGTCTTTAAGATGTGTACATTGCTATTTTATTTTGTAGTGTTAAAAATTATTTATTTTAAAATTATAATTGACATATAATAGTATCTTAGTTTCAGATGTATAGCATAGTAATTTGACATTTATATACCTTACAAAGTGATCACCACAACAAATCTAGTAACCATCTGTCCTTGTACAAAGTTATTACGATATTATTGACTATATTCTCTATGCTGTACATTACATCTCCATGACATTTTATAACTGGAACTGTGTACCCTTCATGTTTTCCACCTATTCCCCCACCTCTGTCCCTCTGGCAACCATCGGTTTACTCTCTGTATATGAGTATATTTCTGTTTTATTTGTCTTGCTTTTTAGATTCCACATACAAGTGAAATCATACTATATTTGTCTTCTCTGTCTGACTTGTTTCATTTAGTATAGTTCCCTCTAGGTCCATCCATAAGAGAAAATGATGTAATCAAGAGATGTGGTAAACATGAAATGTACGAGGCTGCTGCCTGTGTAACATGGCATACTGTTTTATTTTTATTTTATTTTTTTTGCTTCTGAGTTTTCTTTGAGATTAATTTGAAAATTTACCATAAATAGACTGGAAACATTAGAAAGAGTAGTAATGCACAGCTTAAGTAAGGGCAAATGAAATGGGCACACATGTATTTTTTAGAGACTATAAATTGTATAAACTCACAAAAGTAATTTTAACACTGCATATCAAAAGACTTAAAATATGAATACAGTTTAGATGTAGCAACTTCTTTTTAGAGAATTTATAATCAGGTAGTAATTAGAGAAATGGGAAAAATGATTGTATAAGGATGCTCATTAATGAGTTATTGATAATAGTCAAATATTTGGGGGTGAATATACACTATGGCAGACAATTTAAAATATGGTGCTTTCAAATATTTACAAAAATGATGATAGAGATATTAACTTTATAATTTGTCATAAAATTATATAATGTAATTATTTACACATTTTAAATATGCATACTAAGAATATGAGAACAAATCTATCTGTTAGGATCATATAATTTTACTTGAAAGTTATTTTTCTTTATTGATTAAGGTATTACATATGTGTCCTTATCTCTCCATTGCCCCCCCTCCCCGCTCGTGCCTTCACCCCACTAGTGTCTGTGTCCATTGATTATGCTTATATGCATGCATACAAGTCTTTTGGTTGATCACTCCCCCTTTCCCCCACCCGCCCCTACCTTCCCTCTGTGGTTTGATGGTCTGATCAATGCATCTGTCTCTGGATCTGTTTTTGTTCATCACTTTATGTTGTTCATTATATTGCACAAATGAGCGAGATCATGTGAATGTGATATTTATCTTTCTCTGACTGACTTATTTCAGTTAGCATAATGCTTTCCATGTCCATCCATGCTGTTGCAAATGGTAGGTGTTTCTTCCTTTTTACAGCAGTGTAGTATTCCATTGTGGAGATGTACCACTGTATTTTATTTTTTTTAAATTTCTTTATTGATTAAGGTATTACATATGTG
>NW_005371125.1:1906806-1917247 GCF_000412655.1 Myotis brandtii | reverse complement strand
GGAGAGTTCTTTCTAGGTCTGTGAAATATGCCGTTGGTATTTTAATGGGAAGTGCGTTGAATTTATAGATTGCTTTGGGTAGTATGGACATTTTAATGATGTTGATTCTACCAATCCAAGAACATGGTATGTTCTTCCATCTCTTTATGTCTTCCTCTATCTCTTTTTTCAACGTCCTGTAGTTTTCTGAGTAGAGGTCTTTTACCTCTTTAGTTAAGTTTATTCCTAGGTAGCTTAATTTTTTTGGTGCGATGGTAAATGGGATTGTTTTTATAATCTCTCTTTCTGAAAGTTCACTATTGGTGTATAGAAATGCCTCAGATTTCTTGGGGTTAATTTTGTATCCTGCTACATTGCCAAATTCATGTATTAAGTCTAGTAGTTTTTTGATGGAGTCTCTAGGGTTTTGTATGTATAATATCATGTCGTCTGCAAATAAGGACAGTTTTACTTCCTCTTTTCCAATTTGGATGCCTTTTATTTCTTCTTCTTGTCTAATTGCAATGGCTAATACTTCCAGGACTATGTTGAAGAGGAGTGGTGAGAGTGGGCATCCCTGTCTTGTTCCTGTTTTTAGGGGAAATGGTGTTAGTTTTTGTCCATTGAGTATGATGTTGGCTGTGGGTTTGTCATATATGGCTTTTATTATGTTGAGGTATGATCCTTCTATTCCCACCTTGCTGAGAGTTTTTATCAAAAATGGGTGTTGGATTTTGTCAAATGCTTTTTCTGCATCAATTGATATGACCATGTGGTTTTTTTCTTTCAATTTGTTTATGTGATGTATTACGTTTATTGATTTACGGATGTTGTACCATCCTTGCATTCCTGGGATAAATCCTACTTGGTCATGGTGTATGATCTTTCTGATGTACTGTTGGATCCGATTTGCTAAGATTTTGTTGAGGATTTTAGCATCTATGTTCATGAGGGATATTGGCCTGTAATTCTCTTTCATTGTGTTGTCTTTACCTGGTTTTGGTATTAGGGTGATGCTGGCTTCATAGAATGAGCTTTTAAGTGTTCCAACCTCTTGAATTTTTTGTAATAGTCTGAGAAGGATAAGTTTTAGTTCTTCCGTGAATGTTCGGTATAACTCCCCTGTGAAACTGTCTGGCCCCGGGCTTTTGTGTGTTGGAATCTTTTTTATGACTGCTTCAATTTCTTCCATAGTCATCAGCCTATTGAGATTTTTAGAACCTTCTTGGTTCAGTTTTGTGTTTCTTTGCTGATTTTTTGTCTAGCAGATTTATCCAGTGATGTCAGTGGTGTATTAAAGTCCCCTACTATGATTGTATTGTTGTCGATCTCTCCCCTGATGTCTTCCAGGAGTTTTCTTATGTATGTGGGTGCTCCTGCATTGGGTGCATATATGTTTATCAGGGTTATATCCTCTTGTTGTATCGATCCCTTTAGTATTATGAAGTGCTCTTCCTTATCTCTTGTTATGGCCTTCACTTTGAGGTCTATTTTGTCCAATATAAGTCTTGCTACCCCAGCTTTTTTTTCCATTTCCATTTGCCTGAAAGATATTTTTCCCTCCCTGGCCTTCCTGATTCAGTTTGACAATCAGTTTGAGGCAGCTCTGCCTCTGTATCTATTATTGTGGGGCAGGAGGGAGGGGGGTAAGAGATCAACCGAAGGACTTGTATGCATGCATATAAGCATAACCAATGGACATAAGACACTGGGGGGTAGGAGAGGCCAGGACACATATGTAATACCCTTTGTAATACTTTAAGCAATAAAACAATTAAAAAAAGGATATTTTTCTATTCCTTCACTTTCAGTCTGTGTGAGTTCCTTATTGTAAGGTGGTTCTCTTGTAGACAGCATATATATAGGTCATGTTTTTTTATCCATTCAGCCACTCGATGTCTTTTGGTTGGAGCATTTAGCCTGTTTATATTTAATATTATTATTGAAAGGTACTTGTTTGTAGCCATTTCTTTTTTTGTGTGGCTGTTTTCTTTCTGGGCTTTTTATTTCTTCGAGCATTCCCTTTAGCATTTCTTGCATTGCTGGCTTGGTAGTGATAAACTCCCTTAGCCATTTTTGTCTGCAAAGCTCCTGATTTCCCCTTCAATTTTGATTGATAGTCTTGCTGGATACAGTATTCTTGGATTTAGACCTTTGCTTTGCATCACTTTGTATACCTCCTCCCATTCCCTTCTTGCTTGAAGTGTTTCTCTTGAGAAATCATTTGATAATCTGATGGGGGATCCTTTGTAGGTAACTCTCTGTCTCTCTCTTGCAGCCTTTAAGATTCTCTCTTTGTCTTTAACATTTGCCATTGTAATTTTGATGTGTCTTGGTGTGGGTATTTTGGGATTCATCTTTCTTGGGACTCTCTGTACTTGTGTAACTTTTTTCTTCCCCATATAATGGAAGTTTTCTGTGATTATTTCTTCAAATATATTTTCTAATCCTTGCTGCTCTTCTTGCCCTTCTGGCAGCCCTATTATGCGTATGTTACTTCATTTTGCATTGTTCCAAAGCTCCCTTAGGCTCTCCTCTTGCTTTTTAATTTTTTTCTCCAGTTGTTGTTCAGATTGGGCTTGTTTCTGAACTTTATCTTCTAACTCACTAATTCCGTCCTCTCTTCTTCTACTCTACTGTTGAAACCTTCCATGGTGTTTTTGATTGTAGCTATATCACTTTTCATTTCTTCCTGATTTTTGCATAGGTTATTGATTTTCTCTTCCATCTGGTGTATGAATTATATGACCATTACTCTGAATTCTTTTTCTGTCATGATGCATGCTATTGTTTCACTTATTTCCTTTATTGATGATCCTCTTTTTCTTTCCTCTGGGGATTGTTTCGTTGTCTCCCCATTCTGACTATCACCAGAAAGTTCAAATGTTGAGTTGCGGGGGCCTGGGCTGTGTGTAGTGATAGCTTCGCACCCCCCGAGTGTCACTGAAGAGCTCTGACACCAAGACGTGCAGCTGCTGTGGGTTGGTGGGAGCCACGCTCACCCAGGATCAGAGTCACAGGCGCTTAGTGTGGCCTCCTATGTGCACCTAGAATCAGGGACCCTGCCTGCACCATGCTGAAACAGAGACACCCTGGCGTGTGCCAAAAATCAGAGTCCCCTAGCATGTGTCAGGAGTCAGAGACCCCCTGTGTCTCCGCCAAGAATCAAGTATCACAGTCTCTGTTGCTTGGTGTGGTCTCAGGCCGAGAATCAGTGTCCCTGTGTGCGCATGCACCAAGAATTAGAGTCACTGGCTCTTAGTGTGAATGCACTTGGAATCAGGGATCCCAGGCGTGTGCGATGAGAAATAGAGTCACGTCACTGGTGCTCAGTGCTGCCTCTTGCGTGGAGAATCAGGGTCCCTGGTCTGCTTGGGGGACCGGGTTGTATAGTCACACTGTGTTGGCAGGAGCCTTCCGTGTGCGCTTGACCTGAATCAAAGTCAGGTGGCACTGCTGCCCAGTGTGAGCATGGGTTCTGGTCACGTGGGTGTGCACTGCTTGAAACAAACTCCCTGTGTCTGTGAACCCAAGGTCAAATTCAATGCTGCCCCCCTGCGTGAGCAGGGCATCTGGTCGCAGGAAACAAACTCCCAGAGTTCGTGCCCCCAGGCTCAAATTCAGTGCTGCCTCCCTGCTTGGGTGCAAGGTCTGGTCACGGAAAACAAATTCCTGGAGTTTGTGCCTCCAGGCTTAAATTCAGCACAGCCTCCCTGCCTGGGCGCAGATTCTCATGGTGGAAAACAAACTTCCCGTGTCCACACAGCCAGGCTCAAATTCAGGTAGAGCCGCCACTGTTGCGTGTTTGTGACGAGAAGGTCTGGCAGTTCCTATGCCACTGCTGCAGGGCCTGCGGGCAGGGGATTGTCTCTGTGACTCACAGAAATCTGAGGCCGGGTGCCTGAGGTCTTGGTGTCCCTGGCTCTGCAGCTGTGGTCGCAGGTCTTTTACCCCAGTGGCTGTAGGGTCCCGGTTTTTGACTGAGACAAGATTGGGTAGTGGCGGGGCTAGGATCCTAGTCTCAAGCAGTTCTGTTCTTCAAGATGGCACGGTCTCTGTGCCAGCGGTGTCCTCCCCGGAGTGTTTGTAGTGGCAGCTGGGTTTAGCCATCTAAGACTGACTGGTTTGGCAGCCCCTTGGAAGATCTGTAGGATCTAGCTGTCCCTAGCTCTCACTTACACACACCACACATGTCTACACACTCCTCTATCGCTCCCTCACTCTCTCACACACTCTCCCTCCCTACCTTCTTGCCAGTCACCATTTTTTTCTCCCTCCATTGTACCACTGTTTTTTAATCCACTCATCTGCTGATGGGCACTTAGGCTGTTTCCAAATCTTAGCTATGATAAATTGTGCTGCTATGGACATAGGGGTGCATATATCCTTTCTGATTGGTGTTTCTAGTTTCTTGGGATATATTCCCAGAAGTGGGATCACTGGGTCAAATGGGAGTTCCATTTTTAGTTTTTTGAGGAAACTCCATACTGTTCTCCATAGTGGCTGCACCAGTCTGCATTCCCACCTGTAGTGCACGAGGGTTTCTTTTTCTCCACATCCTCGCTAGCACTTTTCATTTGTTGATTTGTTGATGATAGCCATTCTGACAGGTGTGAGATGGTACCTCATTGTCATCTTGATTTGCATCTCTCAGATGATTAGTGACTTTGAGCATGTTCTCATATGTCTCTTGGCCTTCTGTATGTCCTCTTTCGAAAAGTATCTATTTAGGTCCATTGCCCATTTTTTTGATTGGATTGTTTGTCTTCCTTTTGTTAAGTTTTATGAGTTCCCTGTAAATGTTGGAGATTAAACCCTTATCACAGATAACTTCAGCAAATATGTTCTCCCATTGTTATTTTAGACATGATGCTATTTCACATGTAATAGATTATAGAATAGTGTTAACAATTTTTTTTATGCACTGGGAAACCAACAAATAATGTAGGTATGGCTTTATTGCAGTGGCCTACAAATGAACTTGCAATACCTCTGAGGTATGCCTGTAATTATAAATTATTCTTGCTTATTAACATAATAATTATAGACATTTTATTAATCTATTTTAAACATAAACTATAACCTGCTCTCAGGTTATCACAAATGAAATGTTAAATTGCCCCTGTAATTCCAAGGTGTTTTCTTATAGCTATCTAAAGTGAACACAGGTTTAGCCAATATGTTGGCACTTAAACACTTTATTAAACTAGGATACTTTGAAGGTTATTAGGTCTAATTTTATATTGGTGTGTTATCCATCCCCAAATCATAAGTATCAGAACAATGTCAGCATGTTCTAGGAAGTTTTTATAAGAGGTTCCTCACATTTCCTATGTTTCATATACTGTTTTTTTATAGTTTCTTACTTTGGGGGCATGTATGCATGTAATAAGAATTCTATGGAGTTTTCTTTAAGCCTAAACTTTAGTGGACACCAAACAGTGCTTTGGCAGAGTAAAAAAACAGGAAACAGGAAAAAAAACTGGAGGAAGGAAGTTGTTTTTTGTTATACCACTTGAATGGTCCAATAGAAGTGTGTAGTTAGAAGTTGAATATATATAGTTTGGAATTCTGTAGTTAGTTCAAGAATACAGATAGAAACTTTGGAGTTATAGGCATAAGTGTAGACATGGGCGTGTCTGAAGTTATCCAGGAAGAGCCTATGTAGTAATAAGAGAAGGCAGAGAGGATGGGTCCATTAACTTCATCAATATTTCAGGGGTGTCCAGGCAGTAATACCTGAAAAGAGAGTAGGAGAATATATCCATAATGATAGGGGAAAACCAGGAGAAAAGTGTGTCATAGAAGCTGAGCAAATACAGTCTAAAGAAGGAGACAATTGTTCAATAGTCACAAATATAAAATATATATAAAGTAAGATAAGGAAAGCAAAGTGACACATTCATTTATAAACACTGAGCCTATTGATAAATCTAAGAAGACCTGTGATCAAAAGAATGGTAGGGTTTGTTGGGAATCCATATGGTTGAATGTTTGGGACAATGGCAATATGTAAGTAGAGACAGTAAATGTAGACTACTCTAGTGATGACTCTTAACTATAAAGAAAACAGTTTGATGGCTAGAGAGATTTATGGTACTGACAAAGGATATAATGAAGATATCTGAGAAACAAGTTCCTTAGAGAAACAGAAGGGGAGAAATTAACCCTGTGAAGAAGGAAGCCCCTCTTCCATTAGAATAATCTATATAATAAAAGCCTAAGCAACCATTACGGCAGAATGACCAGAAAGACCCATCGCTAGGATGCACACTGACCACCAGGGGGCAGAGGCTCAACACAGGAGCTGCCCCCTGGTGGTCAGTGCGCTCCCACAGGGGGAGTGCCACTCAGCCAGAAGCTGGGCTCACGGCAGGGGAGCTCAGCAGCAGTGGCAGGAGCCTCTCCCACCTCAGCAGCAATGCTAAAGAGCGGGAAGGAGCAGTGAACAGGCAGGTGGTAAGAAGTGAAAGGTCCCAGACTGCAATAAGGCACAGGCCGGGCTAAGGAACCCTGCCCAGTGCACGAATTTCATGCACCAGGCCTCTAGTAAGGTAATAAAGAAAAGAAAACATGAATATGGAGAAGCACAGTAGGAAGGAAAGAAGAAAATTGAGGGAATTCTTGCTTTATGCCATTAATTTCCTCAGTGCAGTGACAGGCTGTCTTCTTCTGAGACTGAAAGAGAAGGTAGAATTTTAGATTTAAGGGGAAACAACACAAGTCTGGAATAGATAATATGGAGCAGTGTAAAAGAATGTGAGGGCTTATCTATTTGGTGACTAAGAATTACTGGAAAGTATTGCATATCCATCTAAACTTGCAAGCTATAAGTTTATTGTAACTTTCATATAAGTAGTTATATGATACTCCTTGAAGATCCAGATGAAATGGTACCTGAACTATGAAAATTCCTCTGACACAAACAAGCAGAATTTACAAGTCCTTCTCTTATGGCACCACTAAACCTAAGTTATATCTCTGTAATTGCACTCATGTATTATGCATAGCTTATTTGTGCTACATGCTACTCCTCAACCAGATAGTGAGCTCCTAGAATGGTAGTGTTTTGGATTTCAGTATATATCAATAAATGTTTGTTGAATAAATAAATGAGTAATTAGTCATCCTTCTGGGGTAGTGCATGTGTAAATATGTCTTTACAGTATAACCATTAATACTTCTCTCAAAATCCCTTCCCTGCATTTGTTCTAGCCCAGGTACTCTGACTACATAGTTTTTCAAAATGTCTCCAGTATAATCTAGAGAAGAGTGTAATTTTGATAGCACAGTAGATGAACTAATCTGAGATGTTTAAATTCCTGATTTAGAAGCTCAGAAAAGAACCATGAATGGCCTTAGCCAGTTTGTCTCAGTTGTTGCAGTGTAGGCCCTCAGACTGAAGGGTCTCGGGTTTTATTCCAGTCAAAGGCATGTACTTCGATTGCAGGCTCCATCCCTGGTCTGGGCACATGTGGGAGGCAACCAATCTGCATGTCTCTCTCACATGGATGTTTCTCTCTCTCTGTATCTGCCCCTCCCTTCCACTCTTTTTAAAAAATTAATGAGGAAAAAAAATGTCCTTCATTGAGGATTAACAAAAAAGAAAGAAGAAAGAAAGAAAAAGAAAGAAAGAAAGACAAGAACCATGTATGACAAACAAGAGATTACAGTACAAAGGTAATTTTCTCTATAATGTTAAAATTATATTTTTCACATTTTATTTCAGGGAATTAATTTACTATTATACATACTACAGGTCAATCTATTAATTTAATGGAGTGAATAATCTAAAATCTGAATAATTTAAAAGGTGGCTTGTACTTGAAATATTTTTTTCAAAAATATTTTATTGGTATTTATTGTCTAACAATCATGTGCAGACTTCTCCCAACGGAATATGGAGGAAATGTGATGTGCAGGACTGAAGCCTAGTCCATGTGATTTCATTTTTTAGCTAGAGTACTAGCTGCTTGTGGAAAATGGGGTATGTTTTAATGATGTGTTGTATAATAAAGTTTTATCATGAGAAGCATTTCAACCCAAATTATGTCATTTATTTCTTTTAATAGAACTTTAAATTTACTCATTCACATTGTGCAGATAATATTCCCTCTTCTCTCATAATCATTTTGCAATCCTTTTTAAACATATGTGACCAATATTGGTTGAATCAATTTTCAATGATGGATTAACAACCTTTTTCCATAAAAATCCAGGTGATGATAAAATAATTATTTTAAAAATCACACTGACATTTCCCATGTTCACAGTGATACCTATTATGTGATACTAAGGGATTCTATAGCAGCCTCGTGATTAAAAACTAGCTTTTTGTTCACATGAGTTATAAATTAATTATTTACTGTACTTACCAGTCCTTCATTTGATGATATACTGCTAAACAAATAATTCATATACATTCTACACTGAAAGTTCCAAGAATAAAAGTTACTGATCATGTATGAGATATCATGAGCTTCTATTATTTGTGAGGACATCCCCATCTTATCTACCCACCCCCACAATTACCTGGAAGTTCCATTTAGAATATGAATAATCCTTAATTTTCAAACTTATAAAGGAGCATATTCTTAGACTGTATTATATGACAGGAAAGAAAGAGCTTCTATACTTTGCCATTTAGTCTCCTGTAACATTGTACTCTATCAAAGAGCATTGAAATGCTATTTATGTTCTGGGTTTCAAATATACTTTTGCTTATGAGGTTATCTTTCCCTTTAGAAACATTTCAGTTTGTTCTCCAGTAGAAAATGCAAATCGTCTGCTGAACAATATGCATCATGTTGGTTTCAGGTGTGTGGGGGGGGAGAAGTTTCTGTCAGAAACAAAAAAGGAAGTAACATAACTATTTTTTTTCCTAAGGATATTAGATATACTTAACTGTGAGAAAGCTTGAAGGTCCATACAGAGTGATGTTACTAACCATAATTTATTCATTCATTTATTCACTATGTGTGTGTCATTGTTATAAGCACTGGGAAAATAGTAGTGAACAAATAAACAAAACCTCTGCCCTAATGGAGCTCATATACTTGTGGGAAAAGATAGAATATAAACAAAATAAATAAGAAAGTTATATAGCATATCAAAAGTTGATAAGTATTATGGGGGAAATGAAGAATGAAAGAGGAATGAGTGGGATATATAATTTTACATAGGAAGGTCAGAGTAGAATTCATTCAGATGGTGACATCTGAGCAATAATCTGGAGGCAATCAAGTGAACCTTATGGATATCTGGAGTAAGATAATTCCTACCATAAAGAAAAGCAAATCCTGCCCAGCCAGTGTTGTTCAGTGGTTGGGCATTGACCTAGGAACCAAGAGGTCACAGTTCAATTCCTGGTCAGAGCACATGCCATGGTTGCAGGCTCAATCCCCATTTGTGGTCATGCAGGAGGCAGCCAATCAATGATTCTCATCATCAATGTTTCTATTTCTCTTTTCCTTTCTTTCTCTCTAAAATCTATATATATAAAAAAGAGATTCCATAGAGTTCTCTAGCCACTTCCATCATGTGAGGACACAACCTGGAAAAGGACCATTACCCAAGCATGCTGGCACACCAATCTTGAACTTCCAGGCTCCATAGCTCTGAGAAGGAAATTTCTATTGTGCATAAGCTACCCAGCCTGTGGTGTTTTATTATAGCAGCCCAACAAAGATAGAGGAGTAACATGATTTGACATGCCCCAAATGATCATGGAAAATCCTAGTAAAACTTACTATTGAAAGCATATTTCCTTTGTTTCCTAGCCTTAGTGGACTCACTACCTCTTTTCAGTAAATTTGGAATCACTGTTCATAACTCTGTTGAGATTACCACTATTTTTTCCCATTGCATTTCTATAATTGTATTTTATGTTGTATACTAGAGGCCCAGTGCACAAAAATTTGTGCACTGGGGGGGTCCCTCAGCCCAGCCTGTGCCTCTCACAGTCCTGGATCCGGAAGGTAGACATCCCCTGAGGGGTCCTTAGCACTGCCCGGGAGGCGGAAGAGGTCCCTCTCCTCCACCGCCACTGCACTTGTCATCTGTCAGCCAGCTTCTGGCATATTAGGATGTTATTATATAGGATTGTTAAACTTTATACTTATATTTATGCACTTTTCTGTATTATATTTCCAAAAACTAGAGTTTAAAATGGGGTAATTTTTATTTTATCTTCAATGGTTATTTCATATTTATCTGAAGCAAATATTATTTAAAATCTTAATGTGTGTTAATTCTATATCTTGACATGTTTGTTGTTATTTTATCACTAAGTTTTCTGGCATTCTTGGAATTTTTCAGAATTAAAAAATATGTGAATATCATATAGCAACATAATGAATTATATAGGATTGTATTCATTAAGAAATAAGGGATTTAAAATGATTTCTATACTATTATCACCATCTACATTCAAACAAAGATGTATATAAAAAGACCTAAAATT
>NW_005371125.1:1904567-1906043 GCF_000412655.1 Myotis brandtii | reverse complement strand
GCTGTCAGCCTGGCTTGTGGCTGAGCACAGCTCCCCCTGTGGGAGCACACTGACCACCAGGGGGCAGCTCCTGCATTGAGCGTCTGTCCCCTGGTGGTCAGTGTGTGTCATAGTGACCAGTCATTCCCAGTCTTTCTGCTGTTAGGGTCAATTTGCATATTACCCTTTTATTATATAGGATTAGCAGGGTAATAAGTAAAATACAAATCTATAATGATACATTATTAAAATTATGAATTCAAATTTCATAATGCTGATAAAAGGCTCATATTACTATTATGTTCATTATTGCTTGGTCACAGAATGTAGCTATGTATAGAACACAATTCAATTTCTCTTCAAACTTTATCATCAGCAGAATGGATAACTAACTCCATTAGGCATAAAAAACTTTTTTATTATTTCTAAAAGCTTTAAATTGTTCCCATTTTTGAAGCAGGGGAAAAAAAAGAAAGAGTCCTGAGTTATTTTGAAATATAAATGTATTAATACAAACTCCATAATTAACACCATATTTAGGTAAATTATGTGGAAAGTTTACTTTTGTTGATGCCAAAGAGATTTTCTTCAAGATTTGGTTAATAGGAAAGTAATATGATTGGGCTATACTATGAGAGCTATATTTTATTAATGAGTTTCTTAAAATGAACTGATATTTTTTAAGAAATGCCAGGAGGGTAAAAAGGTTACTTAAAGACTTGAAGATATAACATGGGATTATCTTTCTCTTCTGTTTTTCTTTATTAACATTTAGAATGTTCTAATTGTATAAAGCCTTATAGGTATTTGGTTATTACCCTTAATGAGATGAAAACCATTGAAGGAACTCAAGCAAAGAAGTAATGTATATACATATTAAACATATATATAATCAGGGGATCTTTGGAGGTATTAAGTATATATATATCAGGGTTAAATTGAAATAACTTAAAAAGAGATAAATATCTAGGCTAATGTGTGAGAGGAATAGCTAAAACTACAAAAGTGGATGGAAAAAATTAAGAAATCATGTCTTAACAAAGATAGAGGCTGTGATCTGAGTGGAAAGACTTAAAAGTAGCAAAAAAAAAAGGATCCACTTTAGGGACAAACTAACTACTAAATAAAACAATTTTGTTGCTTATTTTTCTGCAGCATCACTTTTAGGACTCTAATCTCCAGTAAACAAAATACAGTGTACCAAAACTGTCACTCTTGTGTTAAAGTAGACGTTTTGCTTTTTAGTAGTTTGGTGCTGTATAAATTCATGAATTCAACAGTTTAAGAGATTAGCTTTCAAATTCTGCCTTCCTTTCTGCTTGTATAGCAACCTCAGACAAATTACTCAGAATTTTTGAACCTTAGTTTCTTCCTTACAATAAACGTGAGTTAATTTTGGGAAAATGAATACCTACACAGTACTAAATCTTCTCTTTCATTTTTTATATCTCTTTATAATGTTTTCCTTGTGTCACATTTCTTTTTAACTGCATACCA
>NW_005371125.1:1891135-1901167 GCF_000412655.1 Myotis brandtii | reverse complement strand
ACAGAGTAGGAATATTCCTACCTGAACCCGTTTTCGCACATGGTCAGTTATATGTTGCTTTCTCTCGAGTTTGAAGAGCATGTGACGTTAAAGTTAAAGTTGTAAATACTTTATCCCAAGGGAAATTAATCAAGCACTCTGAAAGTGTTTTTACTCCTAATGTGGTATACAGGGAGATATTAGAATAAGTTTAATTATTTTATCAGTCATTATTTGCATCAGTGTTGTTTTTATATCATGAGTTTTTTGTTATATCATTTTAATATTGTTTATTTATTAATAAAATTATGTATTACTTTCATATACATTGTACTCATTTCCTTTTATCTCTCACACTTTTATTATAGAGAAAGGGCAAATAGCAATATTAAAATATTTCCTCTAATTTATTCCCTTTCAATGTGCATGAATTTCGTGCACCAGGCCACTAGTTTTATATAATAAAAGGGTAATACACAAATTGACCCTAACAGAGGAATACCAGAATGATAGCTTGATCAGTCACTATGAGATGCACTGACCACCTCTTGGTCCCTTCCCCAGCTGGCAGGCTCCCATCGCCCAATGGTGAATGGGAAATGGGGGGTTGGTGGCAGGGAAGCCTGCAGTGCCAGGCCAAGCCCCCCCCCATCACCCCACACACAGAGGGCGACCAACGGGCAGAGGCAGGGCCAGCCAGTGGACAGGAATGGCCAACCTCTAGGTCTCTCCCCCCCAGCCTGCAGGCTCCTATCGCCCATGGCATACCAATTTCCATTAGTGGGAAGAAGATACAATAGAACATCCTGGAAATGACAAGTCTTTTTCCTTATTGATTCTTTGTCGCTGGGCTCTAGAGAAATAATGGCCAAGTTCCCTGCTGGGTCCCTTGGAGCCCCATCTCTCCTCCTCTGCTCAGCCCTTCTGATCATTGGGTGTCCCAGAGCAGAAGGAAGAGAAAAGCTGGACTTAGCAATGCCACAGGTGGTAGCAGAGTAATGTGGTGACAATATATAGACTTTGGAGTCACACAGATGTTGAGGGATGTTTAATGAACCGAAGACGCAGAGGTAAGACAAGCACACAGGATGATTGATGCCCGACAGAGGGCTACAGCTCGCTCAGGCATGTAGCAAACTCTGCACTCTCACCATCGCATTTATTGGGGTTTGGTACAAGGTTAGTGCGTCAGCAGTTAATCAACTAAATCTTGTTTTGTTCTATATTATTACAATAGCCTATTGAAGACAACTTGCAGCTGTGCCCTCCCTTTCTGCTCTACACCCACGACTATTTAATCTTAGCCTTTCTCAGGGAGGTAAATGTTCCCAGAACTCAAGATTGTGTGCAATCTTGACCCAGTGTGACTCACTTGCAAGTCATGCTGAGCTCCTGATAGAACATTTACTTCTCCTTGGCAGGACTTCAGATCCTTGTTTACAAATGTCCAGCTACGCACAGACTCTGCCAGTTAGACCTGTGTAACCTCTCTGAGCCTTGGTTTCTTCACCTATATAATTGGTATGATAATAGTACCAGCCTCATTGGAATGTTCAAGGTGTCCATAAGATTATGCACTTAAGGCTCTCAGCCCGGTGCTTGACAGGTACTAAGCCTCACTATTGCCACTGTGATTATCTGCCCCCTGCCCTCACTGGGCTTATGAACCCCAGTGCTTAACTGGCAATGTAGGGAGGTATGGAAATTGCCTGCTCTGTGTCCTGGGGCCCCTGGGAGAACTCGTATTCCGGATTATGGATTACGAAATCCTGGGCAAGATGGCTCTGCAATATGAAAACCCTGCGGGTCAAGAGTCCATCCGGGTCCCAGCATGTGCTCCCTGGGTATCCGGGGTAATACTGCTGTCTTCCCTCTCTTCCCGGCACTGTCCTGTCCTGCCTCAGTTGTCACTCACACCAGGAATCCCTGCGTCATCTGTGTGCACATCTGTTCCCCAGCAGCCCCCACTCCATATGCCTCCCAGCTCTGCCTTGCAGTTGGGCAAATCTCTTAAACACTCCATGCCTTTGTTTTCTCATCTGAAAGCTGGGAATAATACTGTCGGCATCCTGGGGTTGTTGATCAAACCAGGTCACCAGGTGAAGCACTTAGAAGAGTGCTGAGGCCTGTGTTAAGTGGCCATTTAGTGTCAGATGTTCTGTTATTGCTGTTGAAAAGTGAGTCTCTTAGGAGTAGGGGTTCTGCGAGGTGCCACTGTCCTGTGAAAACGCTGAATGAGAATCTTCAGCCTCTTTCAGAAACTATGAGCTCATTAGCATAATAAACCACTTGTAAAGGACCTTTTGACTGCCATAAGCCTTAACAACAAAGAGTAAAAAGCCTTCTCCTTCATGTGCCTCCCAGGCCTCCAGACCCAGAGCCAGTGTCAAAAAGTCACAGAAGAGCTGCCTGGATTAGGGAATTATGAATCAGAGACACTAGCTAAAAATGGTGGCAGAATAGACAGACATGTCCCAAACCTTGTCCCAGAGCAGATAGAATGAGCAGCTGAAACAAATAACATCCACCCCAAATTGGTGAAGGAGACTCAGCTGGTGAGACCATTTGCAGCCGGGAAGGGCAGAGGACCCTTGGAGAAAGACCAGGGCATTGTGACCATGTGAGCAGCAGACATGTGAGCAGCCTGCTCCTGTCCAAGAAGCAGCAGCCCCACAAGCAGCCCACCTCAGGCCAAAGAGCAGCAGCCTCATCTGACCTGCCCCTGTACAAGGAACAGCAGCTGTGTGAGTGGCCTCTCCCCAATCAAAGGAGCAGCGACCACATGAGCAGCCTCCCCCATCTGAGAGCAGCAACCACACGAGCAGCCCACCCACAACTGAGGAGCAGTAGCCCCGTGCAGCCTGCCCCCGTCAAAGGAGCAGCAGCTGTGGGCAGCACGCACCCTGCACCCATCTGAGGAACAGCAGCCACGAGAACAACCTGCCCCCATCTGAGGAGCAGCAGCAGTGTGAGCAGCCCACCCCCATCCAAGAAGCAGAAACTTCATAAGCAGCCTGCCCCCATATGAGAAGCAGCAGGCGCTCAAGCAGCTCGCCCCAGTCCAAGGAACAGAAGCCACACCCAGCCCGCACCAATCTGATGAGCAGCAGACAGGTGACCGCCCACCCTCATCCAAAGATCAGCAGCCGCACATGGGGCTCACTCCCATCCGCAGAGCAGCAGCTGCACAAGCAGCCTGTTCCTCATCCAAGGAGCAGCAGTTGCACAAGCAGCCCACCCCCGTATGAGGAGCAGCAGCCTTGCGAGCAACCTGACCCTGTCCAAGGAGCAGCAGCCTCATGAGCAGCCCACCGCATCAGAGAAGCAACAGCCACACACTGCCAGCCCCAATCCAAAGAGCAGCAACCTTGTGAGAAGCCCACCCCATCCGAGAAGCAGCAGCTATGTGAGCAGCCTCCCCCCACCAGCCAGAGGAGCCACCACTGCTGCGAAAAACACTCAACAGAGGAGCTGCTGCCAACTGAGGAGCAGCTGCTGCCATGGCTGCCCAAGGAGGAACTGCAGCCCAAGGAGCCCATGCAACCCAAGGAGCAGCCCCTGCACTACTTGATACCTAGATCCATCAGTGAGATAAAAAAATGGGTAGACAAAGAAACCCCCAAAGGAAAGGAATGGAGGAATTGTCAAAAAAAAAAAAGCAGCTAAGTGAAAGAGAGGCATACAATATGTCAGAAAAAGAATTCAGAATGAGGGTCATACAGTTCATAAATTGTGGATGAAAAAAAATCAACAACTTATGTAAGAATCAAGAAGACATGAAGAGTGATATAGCTGCAATAAAAACACGATGGAAAGTTTCAACAGTAGACTAGAGGAAGCGGAGGACCGAATTAGCGAATTACAAGAGAGGGAAGCAAAACACACCCAAACTGAACTGCAATTGGAGAAAACAATGAAAAGATAGGAGGAGAGCCTAAGGGAGCTATGGGACAACGTGAAACAAAGCAACATACGAATAATAGGGGTGCCAGAAGAACAGGAAGAGGAACAAGGATTAGAAAACCTATTCAAAGAAATTTTCAAAATACGAATTATAGGAGTTCCAGAACAGGAAGAGGAAAAAGGCTTAGAAAACCTATTTGAAGAAATATTGTTCAAAAACCTCCCTGATGTGGGGAAGAAAAAAGTCACACAAGCATAGAGAGTCCCAAATAATATGAACCCGAAAAGACCCACACCAAGAAACATCAAAATTACGATGGTAAATGTTCAAGACAAAGAGAGTATCTGAAAGACTGCAAGAGGGAGACAGAAAGTTACGTACAAGGGATCTCCCATTAGATTAGCAAATGATTTCTCAACAGAAACACATCAGGCCAGAAAAGAATGGAAGAAAATTTATAAACTGATACAAAGCAAGGCACTGAATCCAAGAATACTCTATTCAGCGAGGCTATCATTCAAATATGAAGGGGAAATCAGGAGCTTCACAGACAAAATAAGGCTAAGGGAGTTTATCACTACCAAGCCAGCAATGCAAGAAATGCTAAAGGAACTGGTGTAAAAAGAAGAAACAAAAAGGTAACAAGGAACATGGGCATAAAAAAATAAAAATGACTACAAACTAGTACCTATCAATAATAACTTTAAACACAAATGGACTAAATGCTCCAATCAAAATACATTGAGTGGCTGATGAATAAAAAAAACATGACCCATATATATGCTGTCTGCAAGAGACCCACCTCAGAACAAGGGACTCACACAGACTGAAAGTGAAGGGATGGAAAAATATCTTTCAGGCAAAAAGAAATGAATAAAAAGCTGGTGTGACAATACTTACATCTGACAAAATAGACCTCAAAGTGAAGGCCATAACAAGAGATAAGGAAGGCCACTAAATAATACTAAAGGGATCAATATAACAAGAGGATATAACCCTGATAAACATATATGCACCCAATGCAGGAGAACCAAAATATGTAAAAAAAACTCCTAGAAGATATCAAGGGAGAGATCAACAACAATACAATCATAGTAGGGGACTTTAATACATCACTGACATCACTGTATAAATCTAAGGATAAAAAATCAGCAAAGAAATGGCAAGCCTAAATGACTCACTAGAGAAGATGGAAATTATTGACATCTTCAGAACATTTCACCAAAAATCACGGAATATAAGTTCTTCTCAAGGGCACATGGGACATTTTCAAAAATAGACCACATATTGAGTCACAAGCTGAGTCTCTCCAAATTCAAAAAGATTAAGATCATATCAAGAATCTTCTCAGACCACAATGCCATAATATTAGAAATAAACTACAATAAAAACAATCCAAAAAGTTCAAACAATTGGAAGCTGAATAGCATGCTATTAAACAACGATTGGGTGACCAAAGAGATCAAAGAAGAAATTAAAAACATCCTGAAACTAATGAAAATAAAAACACAACAATCCAAAATCTATGGGACACAATGAAAGCAGTCCTGAGAGGGAAGTTTATAGCTCTACAGGCCTACCTCAAAAAACAAAACAAAAATTTTTGGTAAACATGTGACTATGCAACTTAAAGAATTAGAAAGAGAGCAACAAGAGAAGCCCAGAGTAAGTAGAAGGAAGGAGATAATAAAGATCAGAGCAGAAATAAATGACATAGACACACACACACACACACACACACACACACAAAAACAAACAAACAAACAAACAAACAAACAAAAACAATACAAAAGATCAATGAAACCAGGAGCTGGTTCTGTGAAAGGATAAACAAGACTGATGAATCTTTAGCCAGGCTCACCTAGAAGCAAAGAGAGAGAACCCAAATAAACAAAGCCAGAAATGAAAGAGGCAAAATAACAACAGACCCCACAGAAATACAATGGATAGTTAAAAAGTACTATGAACAACTCTATTCCAACAAATTAGACAGCATGGAGGAAGTGGACATAATCTTAGAAAAATACAACCTTCCAAAACTCAATCAGGAAGAATCTAAAAACTTCAATATGCCAATAACTATGGAAAAAATCAAAGCAGTCATCTAAAAGCTTCCACAAACAAAAGCCTGGGGCTAGATGACTTCACAGGGGAGTTTTAGCAAACATTCAAGGAAGAACTAAAACTTATTTTCCTCAAACTATTCCAAAAAATTCAAGAGGAAGGAACACTTCCAAGCTCATTCTATGAAGCCAGTATCGCCCTAATACCAAAACCAGACAAAGACAACACAATGAAAGAGAATTAGAAGCCAAATCCCTCCTGAACATAGATGCCAAATTCAACAAAATTCTAGCAAACCGGATCCAGCATTACATTAGAAAGATCATACACCATGACCAAGTGGGATTTATTCCAGGGATGCAAAGCTGGTACAATATCTGCAAATCAATAAACGTGATACATCACATAAACAAACTGAGAGATAAAAATCAAATAAACATATAAACTGGTGCAGAAAAAGCATTTGACAAAATCCAACACCCCTTCTTCATAAAAACTCTCAACAAGTTGGGAATAGAAGGATCATACCTCCACATAATAAAAGCCATATATGACAAACCCACAGCCAACATCATACTCAATGGGCAAAAACTAAAACCATTTCACCTAAGAACAGGAACAAGGCAGGGATGAACACTTTCACCACTCCTGTTTGACATAGTACTGGAAGTACTAGCCTTTGTGATTAGACAAGAAGAAATTAAAGGCATCCAAATTGGAAAAGAAGAAGTAAAACTGTCCTTATTCGCAGATGACATGATACTATACATAGAAAACCCTAAAGGCTCCATCAAAAATTATTAGACTTAATAAATGAATTCGGCAATGTAGCAGGATACACAATCTAAGGCATTTCTATACACCAATAGTGAACTTACTGAGAGAGAGATTTAAAAAGTAATCCCATTTACCATTGCACCAAAAAAAAATAAGATACCTAGGAATAAACCTAACTAAGTAGGTAAAACACATATAAGCAGAAAAAATAGGACACTGAAAAAAAAAATAGAGGAAGACATAAATCGAATAACATACCATGTTCATGGATTGGTAGAATCAATATCATTACAATGTCCATACTACCCAAAGCAATTTATAGATTCAATAAACTCCCCATTAAATACCAATGCACATTTCACAGACCTTAAAACGAACTTTCCAAAAATTCATCTGGAATAAAAAAAACAACAAAACCCTGAATAGCTGCAGCAATACTGCAAAAGAAGAACAAAAGGGTGGGATCTCAAAAGCAGATATAAAGCTGCATTACAAAACCACTGTTCTCAAAACAGCCTGGTACTGGCACAAAACCAGACATATAGATCAATGGAATAGAATAGAGAAACCAGAAATCAGCCCAAACCACTATGTACAATTAATATTTGACAAAGGAGACAAGAGCATACAATGGAATCAAGACAGTCTCTTTAATAAATGGTGTTGGGAAAATTGGACAGATACATGCAAAAAAATGAAAAGAGACCACCAAATTACACCATACACAAAAATAATCCCAAAATGGATAAAGGACTTAAACATAAGATGGGAAACCATAAAAATACTAGAGGAATCCACAGGCAGCAAACTCTCAGACATATGCCAAAGCAATTTCTTCACTGATATAGCTCCTAGGGCAACGTAAACTAAAGAGAAAATAAGCAAATGGGACTACATCAAAATAAAAAGCTTTTACACAACAAAAGAAACCATCAACAAAACAACAAGAAAGCCCAGTGCATGGGAGAACATATTTGCCAATGTTAGCACTGATAAGAGTTTAATCTCCAACATTTACATGGAACTCATACAACTTAACAAAAGGACGATAAACAACCCAATCAAAAAATGGGCAACGGACGTAAATAGATACTTTTCAAAGGAAGACAGAAGGAAGGTCAAGAAACATATGAAAACATGCTCAAAGTCACTAAACATCTGAGACAGTGGTTGGCAAACTGTGGCTCTCAAGCCACATGTGGCTTTTTGGCCCCTTGAGTGCGGCTCTTCCTAAGCCTTAACAGTACCCTAATTAAGTTAATAACAATGTACCTACCTATATAGTTTAAGTTTAAAAAGTTTGGCTCTCAAAAAAAATTTCAATCGTTGTACTGTTGATATTTGGCTCTGTTGACTAATGAGTTTACCGACCACTGATCTGAGATATGCAAATCAAAACGACAATGCAGTACTATCTCACACCTGTCAGAATGGCTATCATCAACAAATCAACAAACAACAAGTGCTGGAGAGGATGCGGAGCAAAAGGAACCCTCCTGCACTGCTGGTGGGAATGCAGACTAGTGCAGCCACTGTGGAGAACAGTATGGAGTTTCCTCAAAAAACTAAAAATGGAACTCCCATTTGACTCAGTAATCCCACTTCTAGGAATATATCCTAAGAAACTAGAAACACAATCAGAAAGGTATATGCTCCCCTATATTCATAGTGGCACAATTCACCATAGCTAAGAATTGGAAACAGCCTAAGTGCCCATCAGCAGATGAGTGGATTAAAAAACAGTGGTACATCTACACAATGGAATGCTATGCTGTGGTAAAAAAGAAGGAATTCTTACCATTTGCAACAGTATCAGTGGAACTGGATAGCATTATGCTAAATCAAATAAGCCAGTCAGAGAAAGATAAATATCACATGATCTCACTTTATGGAATATAACGGACAACATATGCTAATGAACAAAAATATATCCAGAAACAGAGAAGCAATGATCAGACCTTCAAACCTCAGAGGGAAGGTAGGGGAGAGTGAGGGTAAGGGGGGGAGATCAACCAAAGGTCTTGTATGCATGCATATAAGCCTAGCCAATGGACACAGACACCAGGGTGTGAGGGCATGAGTGGGGGGCGGGTGGAAAGGCAATGGGGGGATAAGGACACATATGTAATACCTTAATCAATAAAGAAATTTAAAAAAAAAAGAGTGAATAGCCTGAGGCCCAGGCCTGGATGTCTGTCCTGTATACCAATAGGTTACTAATTAGGTTCCCTGTCAGGGCACATGCCCCGATTGTGGGATCAATGTTTCTCTTTCTCTCTTTCTTCCTCTCTCTTTCTCAAATAAATGAAAACCTATTTTAAAAAATAAAGTTAGAAGTGATTCCATTATATTCCCATGCCTGCAAAATGTACAAAAATACATAACAAGAATAAGAAACTCTTAAAAAAAGAAATTATAGCAATAAAAACAACATAGAATTCCAACGAGGAAGAAAACGGACATCTAAAGGAATCCATGTGCCTACAGGAGAAAACACTAATGAGCCTAAATTTTAAAAGTAAAACTGGGAAAAATGTATTTGCAGCAAATATTCAATAAACGGTTAGTATCTTTAACATATAAGAGCTCACACAAATCCTATATAATAAAAGCCTAATATGCAAATCGACTGAACTGCGGAATGACTGGTGGAACGGACTTGTTGCTATGACGGGCACTGACTACCAGGGGCAGACAATCAATGCAGGAGATGTCCACTGGTGGTCAGTGTGCTCTCAAAGAGGGAGCTACGCTCAGCCAGAAGCTGAGCTCATGGCTGTCAAGTGCATCAGTGGTGGCGGGAGCCTCTGCCGCTTCTGCAGCAGTGGTAAGGAGCAGTGAGTCGAGCGGTAAGGAGCAGCCAAAAGGAGAGTGGTAAGGAGCAAGGGGTCCTGGACTGAGAGAGGGTGCAGGCCTGGTGACGGACCCTCCCTCCCACCCTAGTGCATGAATTTCATGCACTGGCCCTCTAGTGTGTGTGTATATATATATGCCTAAGTGACCATCACAACTGAACGAACTGCATGGGACAACCAGGACAGCAGGGGGCTTAGTGAGGGGCCACCAAACGACCAAACAGCAGGCTGCATGGGGTGACCAGGCTTGCAGGGGCGGCAGTGAGGGGCAACCAGGCTGGAGGGGGAGCAGTTGAGGGTGACCAGTTTGGCAGTGGGGGCAGTAAGGTGTGACCAAGCCAGTGGGGGGTTAGTTAGAGCGACCAGGCCTGCTGGGTGGGGCAGTTGGGGGCAACCAGGCAGGCAGGGGTGCAGTAAGGGGTGACTGGGCTGGCAGGGGGTACAGTTAGGGGT
>NW_005371125.1:1887694-1890687 GCF_000412655.1 Myotis brandtii | reverse complement strand
TTTTGATTTGCATCTCTCAGATGATTAGTGACTTTGAGCATGTTTTCATATGTCTCTTGGATTCCTTATGTCTTCTTTTGAAAAGAATCCATTTAGGTCTGTTTCCCATTTTTGATTGGGTTGTTTATCTTCCTTTTATTAAGTTTTATGAGTTCCCTGTAAAAGTTGGAGATTAAACCCTTATTGGAGATATCATTGGCAAATATGTTCTCCCTTGCAGTGGGTTTTCTTGTTTTGTTTATCTTTTCTTTTGCTGTGCAGAAGCTTTTTATTTTGATGTAGTCCAATTTGTTTATTTTCTCTTTAGTTTCCAATGCCTTAGGAGCTGTATTGGTGAAGAAATTTCTGCGGCATATATCTGAGATTTTGTTGCCTCTAGATTCCTCTAGTACTTTTATGGTTTCCCATCGTACGTTTAAGTCCTTTTTCCATTTTGAGTTTATTTTTGTGTATGGTGTAAGTTGGTGGTCTAGTTTCATTTTTTTGCGTGTGTCTGACCAAATTTCCCAGCACCATTTATTGAAGAGACTCTGTTGACTCCATTGTATGTTGTTGCCTCCTTTGTCAATTATTAATTTAGTATAGTGGTTTGGGTCGATTTCTGGGTTCTCTATTCTATTCCATTGATCTATATGTCTGTTCTTATGCCAGTACCAGGCAGTTTTGAGAACATTGGCTTTGTAATACAGCTTGATATCTGGTATTGAGGTCCCTCCTACTTTGTTCTTCTTTCTCAGGATCACTGCAGCAATTCGGGATCTTTTTTTATTCCCGATTAATTTTTTGGAGAGTTCTTTCTAGACCTGTGAAATATGTTGTGGGTATTTTAATAGGAAGTGCATTGAATCTATAGATTGCTTTGGGTAGTATTTACATTTTAATGATATTGACTCTACCAATCCATGAACACGGTATGTTCTTCCATCTGTTCATGTCTGCCTCTATCTCCTTTTTCAACATCCTGTAATTTTCTGAGTAGAGCCCTTTTACCTTCTTCGTTAAGTTTATTCCTAGGTTTCTTTATTTTTTTATGCAGTGGTAAATGAGACTGTTTTTATAATCTCTCTTTCTGTTATTTCACTATTGTTGTACAAAAATGCCATAGATTTCTTGGTTTTGATTTTGTATCCTGCTACATTGCCCAATTCATTTATTATGTCTAATACTTTTTTGATTGAGTCTTTAGGGTTTTCTATGTACAGTATCGTGTCATCTGTGAATAATGACAATTTCACTTCTTTTCCAATTTGGATGACTTTTATTTCTTCTTCTTGTCTGATTGCTATGGCTAGTACTTCCAGTACTATGTTAAACAGGTGTAGAGAAAGTGGACATCCCTGTCTTGTTCCTGTTCTTAGGGGAAATAGTTTTAGTTTTGCCCATTGAGTATGATGTTGGCTGTAGGTATGTCATATAAGGTTTTTGTTATGTTGAGGTATGATCCTTCTATTCCCACTTTGCTGAGTGTTTTTATCAGAAAATGTTGTTGGAATTTGTCAAATGCCTTTTCTGCATTAATTGATATGATTATGTGATTTTTGTCTCTCAATATGTTTTTGTGATGTATCATCTTTATTGATTTGTAGATATGGTACCAGCCTTGCATCCCTGGAATAAATTTCACTTGGTCATGATTTATGATCTTTCTAATGTAATACTGGATCCGGTTTGCTTGAATTTTGTTGAAGATTTTAGCATCTGAGTTCATCATTGATGTTGCCCTGTAATTCTCTTTCTTTGTGGTGTCTTTATCTGGTTTTGGGATTAGGGTAATGCTGGGTTCATAGAAAGAGCTTGGAATTGTGCTTTCCTCTTGAATTTTTTGGAATAGTCTGAGAAGGGTTGGTTTTAGTTCTTCTTTGAATGTTCGGTAAAACTACTCTGTGAAGCTATCTTGTCCAGGGCTTTTGTTTGCTGGTAGTTTTTTGATTACTGTTTCAATTTCATCAGTAGTTATACAGCTATTCAGGTCTTTAGATTATTCCTGATTGAGTTTTGGAAGCTTGTATTTTTCTTGGCCTACTTGGTCATGGTGTATGATCTTTTTGATGTACTGCTGGATCTGATTTGCTATAATTTTGTTGAGTATTTTAGCATCTATGTTCATGAGGGTTATTGGCCTGTAATTCTTTTTCATTGTGTTGTCTTTACCTGGTTTTGGTATTAGGGTGATGCTGGCTTCATACAATGTGCTTGGAAGTGTTCCTTCCTCTTGAATTTTTTAGAATAGTCTGAGGAGGATATGTTTTAGTTCTTCCTTTAATGTTTGATAAAACTCCCCTGTGAAGCCATCTGGACCTGGGCTTTTGTTTGCTGGTAGCTTTTTAATGACTGCGTCACTTTCTTCCATAGTTATTGGCGTTTTGAGATTTTTAGAATCATCCTGATTGAGTTTTGGAAGATTGTATTTTTCTAGGAATATGTTCATTTCCTCCAGGTTGTCTTGTTTGTTGCAGTAAGGTGGATTGTTGTGTTTTTATTGTCATTTGTTTCCAGGATGCTTTTTATTTCTTCTTTGATTTCTCTGGTAACTCAATCATTGTTTAATAGCATGCTATTTGGCCTCCACGTGTTTGAATTTTTTTCATTGTTTTTATTGTAGTTGATTTATACTTTTATGCCATTGTGATCTTAGAAGATGCTTGTTGTGATTTATATCCTCTTGAATTTGAAGAAACTTTTCTTGTGTCCTAATATGTGGTCTATTTTTGAAAATGTCCTATGTGCACTTGAGAAGAATGTATATTCTGTGGCTTTTGGTGAAATGTTCTGAAGATGTCAATTAAGTGCTTCTGATTTATTGAGTCATTTAGGATTGCTGTTTCTTTGTTGATTTTTTGTTTAGAGGATTTATGCAGTGGTGTCATTGGGGTATTAAAGTCCCCTACTATGACTATATTGCTATCAATCTCTCCTTTGATATCTTCCAGAAGTTGTTTTATGTATCTGGGTGCTCCTGTATTGGGTGCATATATGTTTACCAGAGTTATATC
>NW_005371125.1:1880418-1887031 GCF_000412655.1 Myotis brandtii | reverse complement strand
TGCTTCTTGGACTTGCATAGTTTTTTTCTTGCCAATATCAGGGAAATTTTTCTGTTATTATTTCTTCAAACAGGTTTTCTATTCCTTCTTTCTCTTCCTTTCCTTCTGATACCCTTATTATGCGAATGTTGTTTCATTGTGTGTTGTCCCAAGGCTCCCTTAGGCTCTCCTCTTGCTTTTTAAGTTTTTTGTTCCAGTTGCTCTTGTGTTTGTGTGTTTTTTCCTATCTTGTCTTCTAATTCACTGATGCGGTCCTCAGCCTCTTCTAGTTTGATATTTAAGCCTTCCATTGTGTTCTTTATTGCAGCTATGTCGTTCTTCATTTCCTCCTGGTTCCTTTTCATGTTGGTGACATCCTCATTCAGCTCCTTATAATTCTCATTGAGTTGTTTGTATTTGTCATTGAGTTGTGTGCATTTGTCATCCAGCTGTTTGAGCATCCTTATAACCATTACTCTGAACTCTTTCTCTGACGTGTTACTTGCTTCAATTTCATTTAAGTCCCTTTTCTGGTGATTCCTATTTTTCTTTCATTTGGGTATTGCTTTTTTGTCTTCCCATGTTTTGCTGTAACATTTTAATTGTAGATCCAACTTCTTTGCTACCCAGGTCCTTTTGGGGATGGTGCTACTGTTGTGATCTCTCAGGTCTCCTGGGCTTGGTAATCTAGTGTAGCCTACTTGAGCAGCTACTTGGGTTCTCTTTAGCTCCCTACTTGAGCTATTTGGGTTCCCTTGATGTAGGCCTGTGAGCTGGAAAGGCACAACTGCAGTGTCTAGAAGTCAGCAGCCATGGAGGGGTTGTCCTAATTTTTGCTGTCTTGCACCCTTGGTTGAAATCATTCATGCCCAGTGGGGACTGACAGTGGCACCCAGGAGCTTTCTGTCGGGGTGGTGGGGCTCAGGAGGCCTGTGATTTGGAAAGGCGTGACTGTGGTGTCCAGACTTCTGTAGCTGTGGGGTGAGCAGGCTCAGCTTTTGCTGCTGCCTCCATGGTTGGATACATGCGCCCCAGTGGTGACTAACAGGGGCATCTGTGTTGCGTTTGCCAGTGCGGTGCACTGATGCACTCTGAAAGGCCCTTGCAGTGGAGCCACTCAATTGAGGTGTCTGTGGGCAGGTATCCAGGATGAGTGAATTCAGAATTTCTACTGCTGGGGTGTGCATCCCTGTTTGGCCACAATCACACCCAGTGGGGGCTCACAGTGGCTCCCAAGTGAGCCTTGTGGATCGATGGGCTCAAGAGACCTTTGTGCTGGAAACACGCAATTGTGGCAGTGCATTTGCCAGCATGGAGCTCTGATGCACTGTGAGGGGCCCTGATGCTGAAGTTTCACAGCTGGGGTGTCTGTGGGCAGTTATTCAGAAAGAGATGATCAGAATTTCTACTGTGGGGCAGCGTGCCCTTGTCTGTAAAAAATCACACCCAGCGGTGGCTCACAGTGGCTCCCAAAAGCTGCCTATGCAGTGGATGCCTGTGTGCTGGAAACATGTGACTGTGATGTCCTGAGGTCTGCCTCTGGGGAGGGGGGAAGTTGCACTTACTGCTGCAGGAGCGGTGCACCTTTGTAGGTGGAGGTCCCAGGGTCCGCGTGTCTGTGGGTGGGGCTGCAGGATTTTGGCTGGAGTGGCTGCCGGGTTGTGGACAGTGCCCAAGGCCTGTCTGGGTGGTGGTGCTGATGCGTTCCTAGAAGAGGTCACTCTCCCCTTCAAGATGGCTTGAACTCTGTGCCCGATTCCTGCGGTCTGGGGTGTGCCTGCAGTGGTAGTAGTCTCTCCCTGTCCAAAAGAGCCTAGTCTGACAGCTTCTGCTGCTCCTGCCGGATTTAACTGTCTCTCACTCACTCACACACACACCACACACATCCACACACTCTCCTTTCATCCCCCTCACTCACTCATATCCTCTCCCTTACCTTGGTCCTGCCAGCCGCCATCTTTTTCTCCTATTTTTATTTTTAATATATTTTTATTTTTGATAGTATTACAGATGTCTCTCATTTCCCCCACTTTGTTGGCCTCAACCCAGCTCCATACCCACCCCAGACTTTAACCACACTGTCTGTGTCCATGGGTTATACACATATGCATATAAATTCTTTGGTTTAATATCTTCCCGTCCCCCCACCCCAACCCCTCCTTCCTTCTGAGATCTGTCAGTCTCTTTCATGCTTCCATGTTTCTGTACCTATTATGTTCGTCAGTTTATTTTGTTCATTCAATTCCATTTTAATATAAATGAGATCATGTGATATTTGTCTTTCTCTGTTTGGCTTATTTCATTTAGCATAATAATCTCCAGGTCCATCTATGCTGTCTCCAAGGGGAAGAGATCCTTCTTTTTTACTGCTGCATAGTATTTCATTGTGTAAATGTACCACAGCTGTTTTATCCACTCATTATGAATGGGTACTTGAGCTGTTTCTAGATCTTAGCTATCATAAATAATGCTGCTATGAACTTAAGGGTGCATATATTCTTTCTGATTGGTGTTTCACAATTCTTAGAATATATTCCCAGAAGTGGGATCACTGGGTCAAATGGCAGTTTCATATTTAATTTTTTTAATGAATCTCTATACTGTTTTCCACAGTGGTCGCACCATTCTGCATTCCCACCAAGTGTGTACTAGGGTTCCTTTTTCTCCGCATCTCACCAGCACTTGTTGTTTGTTGATTTATTGATGGTAGCCATTCTGGCAAGTATTTGCCAGAATGCTTGGCAAGTGTTTGCTAGCCACTGTAGGAAACTATTTTATTAGTTCTAATAATTTTGTAGCTGATACCTTGTATTCTTTAGGAAAATAAGATTGCTGGCATCTAAAAAATATTTGTTGGATGAAAAGAAAAATATTTGTTGAATGAACAGTATAGGATACAGGTAAGTTATTATTCTTTGGAAATACACTACATGAATATCTCATTCAAATTTATTAAAATATATAATTAAACATATTAGCATATTGTCTTGTTACCCTACAGAACTATAACAAAAAACAAACTTGATTTAGTTACATTGTTTAAATATTATTTCCTTAAACACTGCTCCTAATCAAGTAAACATTCATCTTAAAGTAATATTTCTGTAAATTCTATTTTTCTTTTAAAAAAATCAAACAATAAGTATTTTGCTATTTTCTTCCAAGAAAAAGGAATGGCAAATTCTAAGTTTAAGCAATTTTTTCACGTCCCATGTATCTTTATTATTCAGATTTCATAAGTATACCCCTCTTCGTATTAACATTTTGAAGCATTACAAACAAGGTACTTTTCAATTACAAATTAGTGGAGAACATTTCCCTATAGTCTAATTCATGATATCATGAATTTCTTTGAAAAATGTCACAATTTTTTAGTTACATTTCAGATGGTGTACTTTCATTTTTAAATTTTAATATTAAGCATTGCCTTTATACTGCTAATTGTCCAAAATTTTATCTCATATTATAGTGTTTTCCACTATGTTGAACTAGAAGTTACCGTCCCACACCCTAAGGGTAGCTGACATTTAAAATGATCTACTAAACAGAAAGCTTTCAAATGTAAGTTTCATGTTATCTACAGAAAGATAATATTTTGAGCTTAATGTTCAAATCAGTCACTCAGCTTTTCCTATACCTCTTGCTGATGATGCTGTTGATTTTATTTGATAAATTCTACAGTGCCAAAAAGCAAAGCAGCTTCTCAAATTATTTTTCTGTTATAGGAGACTGATAAAGTATGACATAATCATAATATTGTACTGTCTTCCATGGTAAAGGTTTCCATAGCGGTTATCATATAAATAATCCTAAAACTAAGTTGCACTTAGTCAATTATGGGGTAACTTCTAATCATGATAGAAATAAAGTTACTCATGACAACATAGTAGTAGTAATATAGTGATAGCAGCAGAAAATAAATAGAAGGAAATTAAAATAGAAAATATGTTATATGCTTCTTAAAGGAGTTTAAACTTATTGCCTATACTTGGACTCAGATTTTTGTTGTTGGATTAACTGGATGAAGGCTTGTTTCTCTTGGACTTTGTAAAAACTTTATAAATGTTGGATTAAGTCTTTGAAATTGAATTATAAGCTTTACTAAGTTTTTAAATACTAAAAAAATAATAGTATATCAGAAATCAGTGTCTTTGACTTTTGTTTTTTGTTTGTTTTTTGTTTGTGGGTGAGTTTTTTTGTTTGTTTTTTTTTTAAGATTGATCCTATAGTAAATCATTTGGCAAATAAAGAGCATAGTGTGATGGGTACTAAATCATAGTTCTAATTTCCCAGGTACTAATTTCACATGGTACTTCATTTAAACAGCAATATGGAAAAACTACACTCCAGTTATTTATTAGGAAAGATCATCTTGAACTCTATTGTTCAATATTATTAAAATAATTAGGTGAAAAAAACACACATTAATAAGGTAGTATTATCTGAAAAATATGCTGCCCATCCATTCCTCAAGATATAGTCAGTTGTGCCATAACTTTTGTTTTGAAGACATGACTTTGTTCCCATGCAATTGATATATTAAGGAAAAATTTGAGCATAAAAAAAGAATTTCATAACTGTTTACAATCTAAAAATCACAGAAAAGTGTGCTCAGTATAATCCTATATAATAAAGAGCTAATATGCTAATTAGACTGGACACAGAACTACCTTCTGGAACGACCTTCTGGAATGACCAGTAGGTAAGGGGTGGGGTGTGGGGACAAGAGGCAGCTGGGGTTGCGAGAGCCCATCAGTGACTATATACAAAAAAAAAAAATGTCTATGGAAGTATCTATACTAATAAAAGGGTAATATGTTAATTAGACAGGACTTCTTTCGGATGTCCTTCTGGACAAAGCCACAGTGGCAGGGGCTGAGGCAGAGGCGGTTGGGGGCGATCAGACCAGCAGGGGAGGGCAGTTAGGGGTGGTTGGGCTGGCAGGGGAGCAGTTAGGGGGGTGATCGGACATTTGGCAACAGTGTCAAACCTAGAAAAGAGAGCCATACTTATTCATTATTTTGTTTTACTTCATAAGATTTATTTCAATTGTTTCTTATTAACAAAGGCATTCCTTTTAGGGTAACTTTATTTTTTATTTTATTGTATTTTTGCATTTTAAAATGTATTTATTTATTTTAATATATATTTTTATTGTTGACAATATGACAGATGTCCTCTATTTATCCCCTTTCCTCCCTCTACCCAGCCCCTGCCCCATCCCAGGCCTTCACCCCACTATTGTCCATGGGAATGCGTATATGTATATAAATTCTTTAGTTAATCTTTTCCTGTCCTTCTGCTCCATGTATCCATGCCTCTGGTCCTATTTTGTTCATCAGTTTATTTTGTTCATTAGGTTCCACATATTGGTGAGATCATGTGATACTTGTCTTTCTCTCGCTGACTTATTTCACTCAGCATAATACTCTCCAGGTCCATCCATACTGTCTCAAGAGGGTAAGTGATCCTTCTTTTGTAGAGCTGCATAGTATTATTCCATTGTGTAAATGTACCACAACTTTCCAATTGATTTCAGGTAATTCCTCCACACAACCTCACAATAAGTCACAAGCAGCTGTAACTCTTCTGAAACTCATTTCCAGAAGCAAACTACAGATCTTTTTCAACGTAATGTGTATTATTGTATCTGTATATTTCATATTTTAATTATTTAACACACGTAAAACTGTCGTACCAAATTTATTAGGATCTCATAACTTGTTTTTTAATGTGTCACTGACAAAGAGTTTGAATGTTGTACCCACAACCCCCTGGTTACTGTATAGTTTTGAAGAACTCTTAGGGAACAATCAACAGTGTGACAGCAGAACTGAAATCACATTAAAATAGACAACTGGAAAGTTCTGTAATGGAGCCAATTCTTTTGATTTGCCAAATAATTGCTTTCCCTGAACTACTCACTGACATTAGGTAATAAAGCTACAGTGAAGGACATTATAAGAAACTCATCATTCTATTTATTGTGACAAAGGTATTAAGTATGATGTCACTGCATTACACAGTATTTTCTTTATGATTTTAAAATGTATTATATAAATTTTATCTTATTGTTTAAAGTATTACAGATGGTAATACCTATGTTTTTCAAAAAGATTCTATTTAGGTCTTTTGCCCATTTTTTGAATGGATTGTTTATTTTCCTATGAGTTCCCTGTAAATGTTGGAGATTAAACCCTTATCGGAGATAACATTGATAACTACAGGCCAATATCCTTGATGAAGATAGATGCTAAAATACTCAACAAATTCCTAGCAAATCGGATCCAGCAATATATTAGAAAGATCATACAACATGACCAAGTGGGATTTATTCCAGGGATGCAAGGATGGTTCAATATCCACAAAATCAATAAATGTGATACATCACATAAACAAGCTGAGAGACAAAAACCACATAATCATATCAATTGATGCAGAAAAAGCATTTGACAAAATACAACTCTCTTTCTTGATAAAAACTCTCAGCAAAGTGGGAATAGAGGAATCATACCTCAACATAATAAAAGCCCTATATGACAAACCTACAGCCAACATCATACTCAATGGGCAAAAACTAAATCCATTTCCCCTAAGAACAGGAACAAGACAAGGATGCCCACTTTCACCACTC
>NW_005371125.1:1864773-1879980 GCF_000412655.1 Myotis brandtii | reverse complement strand
AAAGAAGAACAAAGTTGGAGGGGTCACAATACCAGATATCAAGCTATATTACCAAGCCACGGTTCTCAAAACTGCCTGGTACTGGCACAAGAACAGACATATAGACCAATGGAACAGAACAGAGAACCCAGAAATTGATCCAAGCCATTGTATTCAATTAATATTTGACAAAGGAGGCAAGAGCATACAATAGAATCAAAACAGTCTCTTTAATAAATGGTGCTGGGAAAATTGGTCAGATACATGCAAAAAAATGAAACTAGATCACCAACTTACACCATACACAAAAACAAACTCAAAATGGCTAAAGGACTTGAATATAATACAGGAAACCATAAAACATCCTACAAGACTCCATAGGCAGCAAAATTGCAGACAGATGTCATAGCAATATCTTTATAGACACAGATTCTAGGGCAAGAGAGACTAAGGAGAAAATAAACAATGGGATTACATCAAAATAAAGAGCTTCTGCACAGCAAAAGAAACCATCAACAAAACCACAAGAAAGCCCACTGCATGGGAGAACATATTTAATATATATTTTTATTGTTGACAATATGATAGATGTCCCCCATTTATCCTCTTTCCTCCCTCTACCCAGCCCCTGCCCCACCCCAGGCCTCACCCCACTATTGTCCATGGGTATGCCCATGGGGTTGGCCCATTTAAGAAATGAAAGAAATTTCAGGCTGACCTTAATCCCAGGAAGAGTTATGCTCATCCTGAGAAACTACTTTGCTGTTATTTTTATGCAGACCAAGACTTTTATTTCCCCACCAGAAAATGATTTTTATTGAGACACCACCAGCTGCACAATCTGTTCCTGACATTAGGCTCCTTCTTCCTCGGCAATCCAGTCTTTCTTAAGTGGTCCCATGAATGCTTTCTTCTCCTCCAAGTCTGGAAGTGGCCATTGCCAAACTTGGAGGTGGCGTCCATAAACTTAAGGTCAATCTATTCCGGGGCCTGCTGTTTTAGATGAAGACTTTTAAGGGAGTATCTTAATAGAGCTCAATGAATGCATATTAAATAAATGAATAAATGTGTCTTTTAACTAGTTATGTTTCTTTTTCTGCTTTGGCTATAAAAAAACTAAGAGTCAAATTTGTGAACCTCTTCTAGCAAGTGTACTGGCCTTCATAGCACATATTTCATTTGCTGCATCTCATATTTTTTATGCTTATTTCCCTTTTGTGCAGATGTTCTTACTCCTTTATATTTTTAAATTTTATTTTGTCCTAAAATAACTTAAAGTTCCAAAACATTTAGAAGGATACTAAAATGGAGAGTTGCATGATACAGCAAATGTCAAGAGTAGACTCTAGGTTGTGTGTATAAGTCTTTCTAATTTGCTGAATGTTGAATTTTTCATTAAAATTTTTGGAAAAGTATTACACAATCATTCAGTAATGCATATATAAATGAAAGTATAAAATTGTTTAGTGATACAAAATATTAATTCATCATAGGAGTTACTTCAAGTGGGGGCAGAGTAGATATATGCAGGAAGAGGTTTACAGGGAGGGTACTTCCAATAAATTTGCAATTTTTTAAATTTCTTAGGGTGTGGACTAGACTAAAGGAATTGAAAAGCTTGATGGAAAATTGGGATTGAACATAAATAAAGTCATAATTTAGAATACATGAAATTTAATGCAAAGGGCATCACAAGTTATGATATTTATTCATGCAAATGATATATTTTTCCAAGACTATATGCCTTATACTAGTATATAGTAAGGTACTATTAGATGCATATGTGTTTATGTGGGCATCACATGAATATGTTTTAAAGACAAGCCCCAGGTGTTAGTCTTAGATGAAGGGACCTAGTAAACCATAGATGGAGTTAATGAAATAATTTACCTCATTCCTATTATTTTTCTTAAATGTTAAACTTATATTATGATGGGATGATTTGCAAAAAGAAAATTATTGCTTCTTGCCCATCCTCAAAACCAGAAACATCATTAAAATATTCTTAGCTGAGCTCACAATAATGGCTTCTCACTTATATGTTTCAACTATAATTAATCACTGTCTTAAAATTTACTTTAAAATTTGTGTAATTGCTGACAATCTGAAAAAGTGGCACTCTAACTAATGAAAAAGTTACAAGTCTATTAAAAATCTTATTTTCATAGATTTTGCAGATGAAGCAGTAGAGATCTGCTAGAGGTCACTAGTATTAATAATCCCTGTGAGGTATTTCTGAATTGACATTTTAAAAAATCTTTATTGTTGAAAGTATTACATAGGTCCCTGATTTTCCCCCATTAACTTCTTCTGAACCGCTCCCATCCCCTGCCCAGGCCCTTACCACCCCTTCCCTCTGAGGTTCAACAGTCTGATCATGCTTCTTCTATGTCTCTGGGACTATTTTTGTTCTTCAGTTTATTTGGTTCATTGGATTCCACATATGAGTGAGATCATATGATACTTGCCTTTCTCTGACTGGCTTATTTCATTTAGCTAATACTCTCCAAGTACATCCATGCTGTTGCTAATGGTAAGAGTTATTTCTTTTTTATTGCCTCATAGTATTCCATTGTGTAAATGTACCACAACTTTTTTATCCACTCATCTATGAATGGGCACTTGGGCTGTTCCAGATCTTAGCCCATTGTAAACAATGCTGTTATGAACTTAAGTGTGCCTATATTCTTTCTGATTGGTGTTTCACAATTCTTAGAACATATTCCCAGAAGTGGAGTCACTGGGTCAAATGGCAGTTCCATATTTAATTTTTTGATCAATCTCCATATTGTTTTCCACAGTGGTTGTACCACTGTACTAGGGTTCCCTTTTCTCCACAACTGGCCAGCACTAGTTGTTTGAGGTGTGAGTTGATATCTTATTGTCATTTTGATTAGTGACTTTGAGCATTTTTTTCTAAGTCTCTGGTTTTCTGTATGTCCACTTTGGAGAAGTGTCTAATGTATGTCATCTGCCCATTTTTTAATTGGATTGTTTGTCTTCCTTTTGTTAGGTTGTATGAGTTCCCTATAAATTTTGGAGATTAACCCCTTATCAAATGTAACATTGGTAAATATGTTCTCCCATGCATTGGACTCCCTTATTATTTTTGTTAATGGTTTCTTTTGCAGTGCAGAAGCTTTTTATTTTAATGTAATCCCATTTGTTTACATTCTCCTTAGTTTCCATTGTCCTAGGAGATGTATCTGTAAACATATTGCTATGAGAAAGGTCTGAGATTTTGGTGCCTATGGTTTGTTCTAGGACTTTTTAGTTTCACATCTTACATTTAGGTCTTTTATCCATTTTGAGTTTACTATTGTTGCCATGGTGTAAGTTGGTGGTCTAGTTTCATTTTTTTGCATGTACCTTGTCCAATTTTCCAAACACCATTATGGAAGAGACTGTCTTGACTCCGTTGTATGCTCTTGCCTCCTTTATCAAATATTAATTGAACATAGTGGCCTGGGTTGACTTCTGGGTTCTATATTCTGTTCCATTGATCTATATGCCTGTTCTTGTACCAGTAACAGGCTGTTTTGAGGGCAGTGGCTTTGTATTATAACTTGATATCTGGTACTGTGATATCTATGACTTTGTTCTTTTTTTCTCAAGACTGTTGTGGCTATGCAGGTATTTTGTTTGTTTGTTTCATATAAAGATTTGGAGAGTTTGTTCTAGGTCTGTGTAATGTGCCATAGGTATTTTAATGGGGATTGCATTGAATCTGTAGATTGCTTTGGGTAGTATGGACATTTTAATGATGTGGATTCTACCAATCCATGAACATGGTATATTCTTTCACCTGTTTTTATCTTCCTCTATCTCTGTTTTCAACATTCTGTAGTTTTCTGAATACAGGTCTTTTACCTCCTTGGTGTAGTTTATTTCTAAGTATGTTAAATTTTTTGTTGCAATGGTAAAAGGGATTGTTTTTTTTTTAGTTTCTCTTTCTGAGAGTTCATTATTGGTGTATAAACATGCCATGGATTTTTTAGTGTAAATTTTGTATCCTGCTATGTTTCTGAATTCATTTATTATCTCTAGTAGCTTTTTTAAAAAAATATGTCTTTATTGATTTTTAGAGAAAGAGGAAAGGGCAAGGGATAGAGAGATAGAAACATCAATGGGAGATGAATATCATGGATTAGCTGCCTCCTGCACAGCCCCTACTGGGGATCAAGCCTGCAACCAAGGTACATACCCTTGACAGACTAGAACCTGGGACCCTTCAGTCTACAAGCTGATGCTCTGTCTATTGAGCCAAACCAGCTATGGGAAACCTAGTAGTTTTTTGATGGAGTCTTTATGGTTTTCTATGTACAGTATCAGGTAATCTGCTAATAATGAGAGTTTTACTTCCTCCATTCCAAATTGGGTACCTTTTATTTCTTCTTCTTATTTGTTCATTACGGCCAGGATTTCCAGTACTATGTTGAACAAGAGTGGTGAAAGAGGGCATTCCTGTCTTGTTCCTGTTCTTAGGGGAAAAGGTTTTAGTTTTTGCCCATTAAGTATGATGTTGGCTATATGTTTGTCATATATGGTTTTTATTATATTGAGGTATGCTCCCTCTATTCCCACTTTGCTTAGAGTTTTTATCAAAAAAGTGTGTTGCATTCTGTCTAATGCTTTTTCTACATCAATTGATATGATCATGTGATTTTTGTCTTGCAATCTGTTTATGTGCTGTATCACATTTATTGATTTGTGAGTACTGTACCAGCCTTGCAGCCCCAGAGTAAATCTCCATTGGTCTTGGTGTATGATCTTTTTAATGTATTGCAGAATCCTATTTGCTAAAATTTTGTTGAGGATTTCATCATCTATGTTCATCAGGGATATTGGCCTGTAGTTCTTTTTCTTTGCTGTGTCTTTTTCTGGTTTTGGAATTAGGGTAATGCTGGCCTCATAGAAAGAGCTTGGAAGTGTTCCTTCCTCTTGATTTATTTTGGAATCATTTGAGGAAGATAGGTGTTAGTTCTTCTTTGAATATTTAGAAAAACTCCCCTGGGAAACCATCCACATCAGGGCTTTTGTTTGCTGGGAGTTTTTTTGTTTTGTTTTTTGTTGTTGTTGTTTTTGTTTGTTTGTTTTATTGTCTCAATTTCATCAGTAGTTATCAACCTATTCAGGTTTTTTATTCTTCCTGATTGAATGATTGAATTTTGGAAAGTTGTATTTGCCTATGAATATATTCACAGAAGGAACAGAACAAGACTGTACACAAAATCCCTACAGCCCCAACTGAAAGATCAGTTGGAGGCCAAAAACCAGGTGACACAGGCTGTATTAGAGGAAAGACCTGCTGGGCTGTCTCGCAAAAGGAGAGCAGCAGCCCATGCAGTGATTAGAACTATTTTTAAGGAGAATGAGGAAGGCACCAGGGCTTGGGGTACTTGGCAAGAGCTGGTTGGTTAGTCAATGTATATGTCCATACAAGGTGTTCCTTTCTGGGTTGGAGCCATATCACATTTACAGTAAGTCATCACCATTCTAGGGACTGGTGGGTTTTAGTAATCACATTTCAGGGAAAGGTCAGTAAGTCATCGCCATTCCAGGGACAGGTGGGTTTAGTAATCACATTCCAGGGAAAGGTGAATCTATCATTTCCAGGCTCTTGGTAGTAATAATCAAAAAATAAAAATCTGAGAGTCCAGGCAGGGTCAGAGGGCGAAGGTCCATTTTCTGTAGCTGCTTCCTGCTGAGAGGGGGTGTCGTCAGAGGCATTTACCGGGGTCTCAAAGATTCTGGTGATATAGATGTCCCTGTTCAGAGTTCAAGGCCAGATAGATCTCTCCCACCTTCTGGTTGGCGAACACCTGAATTCTGTTCTGTAAGAAACTGGTGAAACAGCACATGAGACAGGGGCCAAAGATCAAAAGTAAAAGAATAGATACTGGTGGGCCTAATAATGGGAGGAGCCATGGGGCAAGTGAGCCAAAAAACCGCACACCCCCCTTCTAGCTGGTTACATCATTTTTGGTCAATCCTGTCTCGGAGGTATTTAATGTGATCGTTGACAATTCCTGATTCATTAACAAAGTAGCAGCGTTCTTCCCCAAGAAAGACACAGGTACCCCCTTTTTCTGCTGTCAAGAGATCTAAAGCACGCCGGTTCTATAGGGCTACTGCTACTAAGGAGTCTACCTGCCTTTGAAGGGATTCAAGGGAATTGCCAATGATGCTTCTGAAAATTCAGCAGACAATTTGTGGTAGAAATGAACAGAGGAGGAAATGCCTCCTATGCCTGTCCCTACTGCAGTGAGGACTCCCGTACCCACTAAGAGGGGAACAAGGGCCACCCTTTTGTGGCAAGGCCTGAGAAGACCAAGAGAGGATTCGAGTTCTCCCTCTGTTCTGATAGAAATATTGGGGGTTAGGAAGACATAAAGACAGAGCAAATGTGACAGGTCCTGGGGGACACAGGTGTAGGCCATAGTCCCACAGAGGTGAAAAATACCAGGTGGAGAACAGGCTAAAGGAGGGGGTAAATTTATAGATTGTGCACAGTAGTAAGGTATTGGGGTAGTTGAGGTAGTGGTTTGAGAGGTATTTGTTAAACAGGTAGTGTTTTCCGTATTAAAGAGAGAGATGTATAGTGTGCATTGAGGTTTGGTATAGGTAAGAGTTAAGTTAGTGGTCCAATAGGTTGGGATTGGAGTAGTTATGATGAGAGTTTGAGCCAGTGACAGACAAATCCATCAGGGTGTAGAGAAGGAGGGATTGATGTTAGAGAGTAGATGGAAGGTTGTGTTGATGAGGGTGGGTAAAGGAGTAGGCCCAGAGTTCGTGGGGTGAGAGAGAATGTCCTTTAGTGGGGGAGGGATAGGTCGAGGATTAATATAGGTTTTGATGAGGACAATTATACTCCCAGGGTCCCTGCCTCCTCCATCTATTCTAATTCTCACTGACTGAGCCTGGTTCCAGAGAGGGTCTGCTGGGCTCGATATAGTAAAGCTGACAGGATTACACGTAAGGGGGCCACAGTCAGAGGGGGGTCTGAGGTTTATTAGCGGACTACATAAGGCACCATAGTGGTAGTGAGAACACACTGTCACAGTCCCCCTTGTGGTGATATTTCATACATAGATATTTGTGGTCAGTGGCATAGGCCCGATACCACTCACCGCAGCTAGACCACCCCGGGGCCATGGCCGCACAGGCATCGAAATAGAGAGTGACACTGGAGGATTTCCCATCCAGACAGTAGAATTGATGACTCCCTCATCATCCCAAGTCCGTTTCACCTGAAAAGACCAAAAACCTTCATGGTGCACTCCATTGTTAGTTGCCTGTAGGAGGATTATGGTGAGGAGATGAGACACTACCCGGGGTCTCAAAGATTCCAGTGACATAGGTGTCTCTAGGTTCTGAATTCAAAGCCAGATAGATTTCTTCCACCTTCTGGTTGGTGAACGCCTGCATTCTGTTCTGCAAAAAAACTGAGCTTCTTCCGGAGTAAAAAATTGGAGGGTCCCTTGCCAGTTAAGAGCCTGTGAGGAATGATGGGTCATCAGGTCCTGGATGGTGTCGTTGAGTCCTCTTCGGGGATGGTGGGGAGACATTTGGTGAGCCTGAGAGAAGTAGGTCCTGTGGGGGTAGAAGTGTAGGAAGGTAGTGTTTTGTGTAGAGGTCTGCATGGCTTAATGTGTGAGAAGTGATACCAGTGGTGTATTTCTTGTACCTTTGCTGCCATAAGGTAGATAGTATGACTGGGAAAGGCCCTTCTCATGTGGGTGTTAAGGATGCTTTTCCTTTTTTCTTGGCATAGACCAAATCCCCAGGGAGGACTGAGAGATGAGTAGAAGTTGTAGTAAAGGGAAGGGGGAGAAGGTTATCAGTGTGTTGTTGTAAGAGTGCCCTCATATGGGCAAAAGCAGGGAAGTAGTCTCCCGGGGAAGGGGAATTGTCCTCCAGGGTTTGGAGGACAAAAGGCTGCCCATACATGATCTCGAAGGAACTGCAGATATCACATGTTCTAGTTATCTTCCATATTAAGGAGGATAAAGAAGGAAAAGACAGAAAGCTAGTGACATACAGAAGAAGGGGTTTTTGTCCCACATGGAAAATATTATGGATTCCCTGGAGTATCTCTATTGCTTGGGCCTGTGGAAGGATGAATTTTCCTGCCTGAATGTACCACCCTTGCTTCTGGGTGTACCCTAGATACTTGAGCTGTTCTTTTGAGTATTGTGGGGAGATTGTAGGTAAGGCCAGTAATATTAAGTTAGTTTGGGTGGTGCCTAACTGGGCAACTCTTTTTGTTTTCCTGTCTGCCAGGTTATTGCCAATAGCAATAGGGTCTGTAGAATTCTGGTGTCCTTTGCAATGTATGATGGCAGATGCTTTGGGCAGCAAGTCTGCATTGAGTAAGGCCTTGATGTATGTATGATTGTATAGGGGATTGCCTTTGGTGGTTATAAATCCCCTTTTGTGCCATATGCTGGCACCAGAATGAATTATGTGGTATGCATATTTAGAGTCAGTGTAGATATTTATGGACTTGCCAGCTGAGATGGTTAGGGCTCTGTTACGGGCTAAGAGTTCTGTTTGCTGAGATGTTGTGTTGGGGGAAAGAGGACTAGCTTCTATTATGGATGGATCACTGGATACTATAGCATATCCTGCTTTATATTGTCCCTCCTTTGTGCCGGTAGAGCTGCTGTCTATGTAAAGGGTTTGCTCGGTTGTGGAGAGAAGAGTGGGTGAAATATGAGGAAAGGGAGATATAAACTGGGTAATTGTTTCAATGCAGGAATGAAGAGGAGGATCTGTCCCAACGGAGAGGAGAGTAGCAGGATTCAAGGGAGAGCAAGGGGTGAAAGAAAACTGTAGTTTTCAATGAAAACCAGATGGTATGCCTGAAGTTGTGAAAGTGAGAGATGTTGTATGGCCTTATGGGTCACAAGGTCCTGAAGAGGATGAGGGGATTTGATAGTTGTGTGCTGCCCAAAGGTAAGTTTAGAGCTTTCCAAGGCCAGAATGGCCGCCCCTGCTAGAGCTCTGAGGCAAGGGGCCCAGCCCCTACAGGTGGGGTCCAGTTGTTTTGATAGGTAGGCCACTGGGGCGAAAGAGGGACCTTTGTCTTGTCCTAGAACCCCCATGGGTTCTAGGCCATGATTTTCATGGGTGTATAGTACAAATGGCCATGAGAGGTCCAGAAGGTGTAGTGCTAGGGTCTGGACAAGTGCCTGCTGTAAGGATTTGAAGGCCAATTCTATAGGTTTAGAGGGGTCTAGAGGCTCATTGGGGTCCCCCTTAGTCGCCTCATACAAAGGTTTGGCTAGGTTACTGTAATTGGGGATCCAGGAGCAAAGAAAGCCAGCCACCCCCAGGAAAAAAAGGAGGTCAGACTAGGTGGTTGGTGTTGGCAAGAAAGAGATAAGGCTTTTACGGTCTGTAGTAATCTCCTTCCGGTCCTGTGAAATTCTAACCCCGAGGTATGTTACTGCTGACTGGGAGAGCTGAGCCTTGGTTGCTGAGACCCAGTAACCACGCTGGGCAAGAAAATTAAGAAGTAAACACGTGTCCTCCTGAGAGGTTTGGAGATTAAGGCTGCACAGTAGAAGGTCATCTACATATTGTAGGAGAGAGCTTCTGGGAAGCATCAGATCCCGCAAGTCCTTTGCCAATGCCTGCCCAAAGAAGTGGGGGCTATCCCTAAACCCCTGAGGCAGAACCGTTCATGTGAGCTGCTGTGAGTGTCTAGTTTCTGGGTCAGTCCAGGTGAAAGCAAAGAGGTCCTGACATTGTGAATCTGAAGGGATAGTGAAGAAGGCATCTTTTAGATCAAAGACTGTAAGAAAGGAGGACGAAGGGGGAATAGAGGACAGAATGGTATAGGGATTGGCACAACAGGGGCTGTGGGCAGTACTGCCAAGTTAATGGCTCTGAGGTCTTGAACCAGGTGATATGAGCCATTTGGTTTAATAACAGGAAGGATGGGAGTGTTGAAGGGGGAATTTGTGGGCCTTAGAAGACCTGAATTGAGAAGTTTGGAAATAGTAAGTTTAAGGCTGAGTAGATATTTGGTTGGGACAGGGTATTGGGGGATGAAAGGGAGGGAGTCAGGATTCTTGTGATGGATAAGGACTGGAGTATGGTGTTTAGCTATGGATGGATTAATGGTGTCCCAGATTATAGGGTGGGCCTTATCTGGAGGTAATGGGGGAACGACCGAGGCTGAGTCTGAGTCAGCAGCGGAGACTAGAAAGATTGAGGCCAAGGGGGTGTAGGCAGAGGGAGTCAGTGAGACTGTTACATGGAATTTAGATAAGATGTCTCTCCCAGTAAAGGGGTGGGGTATTGGGGAATAACTAAGAAGCAGTGTGTGAACTGTATTCCTTTGAAGGTACAGAGTAGGGGTTGAGTTAATAAGGGGATTGTCGTTGTCCCAGAGACTCCCACAGTGGTAGTGGTGGACGGTGTTAGTGGGCCCAAGAATTCGGGCAAGGTGGAGTAAGTGGCCCCCGGTATCAATAGGGAAAGAGACCAGCTTACCTGCCATGAGAAGATTTACCCCAGGCTCCTGATGTGTGATCGTCACCAGGGCCAGAGACCCTGGGCCCCGTCAGTCCTCTGTTGCCAATCCCAGCAGATCTGTCAGGGATCCAGAGGTGGGGGTTTTTGTTAGAGATGTAGATCCAGCCCCCCTTTGGCGGCTGGGACAGTCAACTCCCCAGTGCCCCTCTAATTGGCAGTGTGGATAGGGGTCGGGAGGGGGTCTCAAATTTGGGCATTGTCTTGCCCAATGTCCATGCTGTTTGCATTTAAAGCAGGCACCCAGTGGGGTTGATGTAGGCCTACCTTTCTGGGTTGGCTTGGAGCCTTGGGATGTGGAACCTTGCAGGGCCTTTGCCAGCATAAGGTATTTTTCCTGGTCTCTTTTGTTAAGGTCCTCCTTTTCCTGTCCTTCCCTATTATGGAAGACCTTGAAGGCCACATTAAGGAGTTCCCTCTGGGGAGTCTCAGGTCCCTCTTCAAGTTTCTTTAGTTTTTTCCATATGTCTGGGGCTGACTGGGATATAAAATGTGAGTGTAGGAAAGCCGTACTCGCTGGGAGAGTAGGATCAATACGGGTGTATTTTTGAAGCGCCTGTGAAAGATGTTCAAGGAATTCCCGAGTTTTCCTGTGGGCGCTGGGTAATCTCCTTCATTTTATCATAATTTACCGCCTTATTAGCCAGCCTGTGAAGAGCCTGGGTAAGATTGTCAAGCATACAATTCCGTGCCTCTCTATTCTGATGTCCAGGCTGATAGTTCCAGGCAGGACCTTCCCAGGGAACTGCAAGGGTGTCAATAGGCTTGGTGGTGTTGTGAGTGTGTGCCTCATCCGCTATCAACTGAGCTGCGTCCCAGACTCGGTCTTTGTCTGATGGTGTTAGAGAGGAAGTGAGAAAAATAAAAATGTCGTGCCAGGTGAGATAATAAGATTGAGTGATGTATTTGAATTCCTGGATGTAGTTATCTGGGTCAGAAGAGAAAGAGCCAAGGCGTTTTTTGATTTGAGAAAGATCAGAGTGAGAAGGGGATGACTACCTGGATGATACCCTCTGCCCCAGCAACTTCACACGAAGGGAATTGGCCAGCCACCTGTGAATTCGGTTGCTGTTGGTCACAGGGTTGGAGATTTGGCCTAGAGCGCACAGGGGAAGGCGGGCAGTTATAATTCTCAGAGGGTAGAGCAGGAAAAGTGGGTTCCGCGGCAGGGTTGTAAGGGGGTGGCAGGGGTGGGAGAGGTGAAGAGGAATGATTGGCTGGGTCGAAAGAGTCAGAAGACAGAGAAAGGGGCTGAAGACCGGTTTGAGGGAGTGAAGGGGACTTTGCAAGGAGGATCTGATGGGTGGAACATGAGAAGCAAAGCGAGGGACAGGAGCAGAGGGAAAAGAAAGCCTGCATGTAGGGGATCTTGGAAGCTTTCCATATGGTAGCAAAAGTTATCTAGGTCTCGGAGGATGTTGAAATCAAAAGTGCCGTTTTCGGGCCATTGGGAACCATTGTCAAGTTTGTATTGAGGCCAGGCAGTATTACACAGAAAGATGAGCTTCTTTGACTTAATGCAGCAGTTCTCAACCTGTGGGTGGCGACCCCTTTGGCAGTTGAACGACCCTTTCACAGGGGTCACCTAAGACCATCCTGCATATCAGATATTTACATTACGATTCATAACAGTAGCAACATTACAGTTATGAAGTAGCAACGAAAATAATTTTATGGTTGGGTCACAACATGAGGAACTGTATTTAAAGGGCCAGAAGGTTGAGAAACACTGGCTTAATGGAATCGGTGAGACCAAGGATAGAGAGGTTAGCAAGAAGGCACCCCAAGCGGGTGTTTTGAGGGGGTTTGGATTGAGAGGTCCCGATGACTGGAGGGAAGGGCTATGGCTATCGGAGGTTGGAAGAGAGAGTGAAGAGTGCCCTCTTGTCTCCCCACCCAACCTAAGAGAGAGAGCCAAGAAAAGGTTCCAAAATCATCACCTCAGAGACACTTTTCCTGTGGAGTAGAAAAGAGTATTCCTGGCCAGGCGCCCAGGCTTTCGAGTGTGAGAAGCCGAGTAGACGGGAAACTCTGAGGCCCTAATGCCCCTCCAGGTCAAGGGAACTGGGGTGGGGAGGGGGAGGGGGGAGTCCCTGAAGACTCCTGGTGGGCAGGAAGCAACAAGATCCCCATGTGTCCTGGTCTGGCAGGGTTTGAAAGTGGGTTCTGGGGCAGGCCAATCAACTCAGAACTGTACCACCGAGCAGAGCCAGAGAGTAAGCCCAGGACGAGCTTCAGCTACCCACTGCTTCCCTGGCACTCTCGGGGCAAGGTCCGAGGATCATCTGCACTCCCTTGCACCCCTCCTGGGTTTCAGCACCAAAAATGAAAGATCAGTCAGAGGCTGAAAACCAGGTGACACAGGCTTTATTAGAGGAAAGACCTGCCGAGCTGTCTTCCAAAGAGAGAGCATCAGCCCGTGCAGTGGTTAGAACTCTTTTTATGGAGAATGAGGAAGGCACCAGGGCTTGGGGTATTTGGTGAGAGCTGGTTGGTTAGTCAATGTATATGTCCATACAAGGTGTTCCTTCTGGGTTGGGGCCATATCACATTTACTATAAGTCAGCACCATTCCAGGGACATGTGGGTTTAGTAATCACATTCCAGGGAAAGGTGAGTCTATCACCAACAAAAGTGACCACCACAGAAAAGAGAATTAGGAAGGAGAAAAGAGAGAAAAAAGAAACAAATAAACCAAAAAGTACAAACAAAAACACCCAAAGTGGGGGTCAGAATCTATAGTTGCAGAGCTTAAATAAAGAAAATAAGGTTAAAATCTTAGATAAATAGGGGGAGGACCACGGTTTAGAATAAAGGAGGGAGAAAAAAAGTAAGAAGACAAGAAACAAAATTATAAAAGGAGAATAGAAGAGAGAGTACATATCCTAAATTTAGGAAGTGAAACAAGTTAAAAAATTAGGAGAAGAAGAAAAGAGAAAGAGAAGAGAGAAAACATTTTTAAAAATTGAGTAGTGAAAAAAAACACAAAAAGAAAACAGAAAGGGAAATTGATTAGGCTCTTTTTGCCTGCTTTCATGGAATATGATAATATAATGGGTGATTTTTCCTGTTCCAGATCTACAGGGAAGAAGAAATTGTATATATGAACAAAACAACATAGACTACAATAATAACAAATCAATGAAACAGATAAAGAAGATAATTTTTTTAAAAAAGGGTAAAAAGAAAGGAAAGAGTAAAACTAAAAAGGAAAAAGGAGAAGAAAAATGAGAGGGAAAAAAAGCAGAAAGAAATAAAAAGGTGCAAAAAATAAAAAAAAACCCTAAAAAACTAAAAAACTAAAGTGTCGTTTGCTTCAGCCGAGTTTTAATACCCCATGGAAGCTGGCTTAGAACCCCACTCTTCTGTTCTGTCTGCCAATTCTGGGCTTCTTGTTGGTACTTAGGTGCTAACCACTGTCAGGCACTGCCTTTTGACTTTTTGCACACTGATTGAAGCTCCAAGTGATCCATCGGTTCACTTCTTGTGTCTGTCTCCACAGGCCTTGGCTGCAAGCAGGATTGGCCAATCTGCTCTCTTTGCCAGTCTGCCAGCTGTCAATCTTAATCACTCAAGAGTCTCTGACAGGGCTTTAGGTGGAGTTGGTGCTGTTTTGCTTTCAGGGAATATGATGGATGTTTTTTCCTGTCCCAGAGCTACTCCTCTGTGAGTGGCCCAAAATATTACTCTGCCCTTGGCCAGAAGGTTGAGAAACACTGGGGATGGCTACCCGGATGATACCCTCTGGCACCTCAAGTCTGTGCCTCCCTCCCTGCACCAAAGCCTTGCGTGTGTAGTTGCAAATGAAAACTCTTGTGCGCTGGGTTTAGAGATAAGATAATTTTTGAAAAAAGGCAATCGACACTGCAGCTTTTTCCTCCACTGGCTCTGGTCTGCCAGGTCTAGACTCTGCTGCCACCAGCAGTCCTACAACCTTTTGCAGCTGCTTGGATGATACCGGAGCTGTGGGTCACATGCACCCCCACGGGGTGGGAAGCATTGCAGTCGGGTCTCTGCAGTCCCAGGTGAGTGTGTGGAGCCCTGTCTGTGCTCCCAGAACAGTTATCCCCTTAGCTTTGTTCCCTACTTTCCTGGCTCCTGTCCCCCTCTCCAGACTTCGCATTTCCTACTGATCTCCAGTTCTATTGTTCTTCCTTGTTATAAGTCTCCTCCTCAGCTGGACCACAGTTGGTAATTCCAGGTGAATATTCTCTGATTTAGTTGTATTTCCAGCTGACCCTGGGGACAAGGTGCCTATCCAGCCACCATTTTCTACTCCCTTCTGAATGGACATTTTATTGGATTACAATTGCACAAACTCTGCCAAGTTAAGTAGGACTAAGTTGCAAAAGACAAGAGTTTCTTTTCCTCCTAAATGATTCCTGAGGAGGAGAATAAAATCCTAAAACAGAGTATAAAGGTTTTTCAAATCATATATGTAACAACTATAAGGCTAGTGAGAATCATTCCCCTCACACAAAAACTATGCTCATTATTCTTGAAAAGAGGATAAATTAAAATATTTTTCATATAAGTGATATAGTCTAGAGTAAAAATATAAAAGGTACAATCTAAGAGTGATTCATCTGAAACCTTTAATAGTAACCCTTATTTCAAAGTCCCTGATTAGTAATTAATTAATTTTCATTTATCTTTATTGTTGAAAATATTACAAATATCCCAACC
>NW_005371125.1:1857334-1864750 GCF_000412655.1 Myotis brandtii | reverse complement strand
GCACTATTTTAAAAAAATAATTCCTATGCTACTAGTTACTTTTAAATTAAAAGTTCTTCACTGCACTTTATAACTTATTTTTCTATGTGTACTTAGGAACTATACAAGAATGACTAAACTGTTTTTCTCTTTGACCTTTACTACTGTCAACTCAAAACAATTTAGTTTAGTCTTATGTCATTTGAGAACACTATAAACATTATCCAAGAGGCTTAGGCCTGGCCTCAGCCATGACCTTCGAAACTGATAGAAAACAACCACACACACAAAAAAAACAGTTTTAGCCATTTAAAAGAAAAAGAAAAACAAGTCTCTCATCCTCTTGAAACAAAAAGGAATACTTTCATACATTTTCTTTTTTACTATTCTGAAACAAAATTATTTTGTTCCACTAAGCTAGTAACTGAATAAAACAGAAGCCTAACTTCCTGAAATACACCTTGGGTAAGACTAATGCAACAAATTACTTAAAAATATTTATGCCAACAAAGGGCGAAATGTTAATTAATGAATCATTAGAAATATTTGACTGTGTCTAGTCTACAGATGAACAACACTAAATTATGGAACAATGCCTCATTTTAACTGGTATTAAAATTGTCAAAATCAATGGAAATTTTAAAGCATCAGTGTCTTAAATTTCCTATCACAACTGGTGACCAAAAAGTCACCTTGCAACTTTATAAAAATATAAATATTCCAATAGAAGATATTTATGTATTAAACCATTAAAATGTTATCCCCTGAAAAATATACAAACTGAGGTAGGCAGAATAATGACCCTCCAAACATGTCCACATCCTAATCCTAGAACCTGTGCATATGTTTCCTTACATGGCAAGAAGGATACTGTAGATGTGATCTTGAGATGAGGACATTGTCCTGGATTATCTGAGTGGGTCCAATGTAATCCCAAAAGTCCCTAAGGAGACATGAGGGTCAGAGATAGAGACAGAGATGCTATTATGCAAGCAGAGAGAATAGTGTGGGGACACATGCAGAGAAACACGGATGGCCTCTAGAAGCTGGAAAAAGTAAGGAAATAGATTTTCCCTTAGAGCTTCCAGAAGGAATATAATCTTACCAACACTATGATTTTACCTTAATGAAACTGATTTCACATTTATTATCTCTAGAGCTGTAAGGTAACAAATTTGGGTTATTTAAACTAGTAAGTTTGGGGTAATTTGTTACAGCAATAGGAAACTATTACACAAGCACAGATATTTATCTCAAAATGTTTTTTACTATTGGATCTCTGATGTCACAGACATTATTTATGTGGGAAAACTAAAATTTCAGTAGCAATAATCAGCATGTCTCAAAACTGCATAGCCAATAATGGTGATGATGATAATAGTAATTAATAAAAATATTGACTAGCCATTTCATGGTTTTCAGTCAGCACACAAACTAATTTCCTTCACACCTAGTTACACAAGGGACATATTTCATAAGAAATACTAAATCGCCCTAATCAGTTTGGCTCAGTGGATAGAGCATCGGCCTGCGGACTGAAGGGTCCCAGGTTCCATTCCGGTCAAGGGCATGTACCTTGGTTGCAGGCACATCCCCAGTGGGAGGTGTGCAGGAGGCAGCTGATAGATGTTTCTCTCTCATTGATGCTTCTAACTCTCTATGCCTCTCCCTTACTCTCTGTAAAAAATCAATAAAATGTATTTTAAAAAAAAGAAATACTAAATCAACATCTCAATTTCTAGAAGTGCTTTATATTCAGATGAATAACCATTAGATCCCATGAGCACATCCTTCTCCCACAACACAACACCCACTGCCTCCCAAGTTAAATGTTTTGAACCTGAACCCAATTAGTGTCTTTAGAAAAATGAAGCAAAGAAGGAAGGGAAGGAGGGGAAGAGAGAGAGACCCTGTTCTTTATGAATTAAAATTAAATCAATATTAACAATTTAAGAGAGAAAAGCTCAATATATTTCTGGATTTATTCCATGTAGACTACTTTGTATTTTAAAGTAAATATCAAATATTAGTTTTCTTAAAATAATGTTAAAAATACAAACAAAATAATAACAACATGTGTCCCTTCTTTGCTGATACATACATTGACCCATCACAGATGCTGGACAATCACAGTTAGATTTTTATAATTCAGTATTTAGCCAATTGAATACCTTACTTCTTGCCTTTATGGACAACTGTTCTCACAGGTATTGAATAATATAACATTTAATATTTTGATATCTCTAAAAATTAAATTCATTATATTTGTAAAAAAAAGGTAAGATATAGTTATCAACCTGATTTAGTTAATATAATTGAATTAGGTATCCTTCTTAAATTCCCACAGAAAGTGTAATACAACTTTGATGCATTTGAATGAAATGATGTACTGCACAACATCTACATTTCAAAATCTATAAGAAAACATAGCAAAATATTCAAGTCACCAAAGCTAAGATTAATGCAAAAGTGAATAATTTAAATTAGGATTTCACCACAATAATTTAGAGTTAATCAATATCAAACACCAATGTAAAATGTAATACATCACAAGCATATCATGAGATGTGTGATTTTTTTCAAATAATGATAATGACTAAAATTTATTGAATTTTTACTCAGTGTCAGGGCATCAGAGTAAGAAATGCTATGCATTATTTTATTTAATGAAGAAATAATTATCTTCCACACATTACCAATAAGGTAACTGAGAAACAGCAAGACAAAAGGAGGTGTTCTAACCCAGATCTACCTTCTGACCAAGCTGTTCATAACGTGTCCTGCATTATTGCTGATGGGTTTGCATGACCCATTTAAAATTGCATCTGTTTTCAAAGTTATCAGTTACATTGATTGGTAAGTTCTTTGACCACAGAGTTCTAATTCATAAATATAATACCTCTAAAAATAACCTTTAAGAAGGTTGAACTTTATATTTTAAATATGAAAACACTTTATATTTTAAATATGAAAATAAGTGTTGATTCTTGATAGTTGTAGTAATAAAAATTATCATAATGTTGAGGATATGATTCTAAAAATTAACTTTTTTCAGTGATAATTTTTATGCTGTAAAGACTGTACAGAACAGAGACCAAATAATCAACTTTAATCATATTAAGATTTAACATAACAATTTAATTTTATTAATACAGATAAAATTCAACTAATTTCATTAAGATTCAAAATACTAACTTTTTACTTATATCCCTAGTGTCCTGTTTGAATCTTGGTGACACAGAATAAAAGATTCTGGAAAGGTATACTAGATGTAAGCATATTTAGATAACATATTATTTCATATAGAGTATAAATTGATTAGGATTTTCTTTTCCTGAAATACATTGATAAAATATGTTAGTATTGTATTTAATACTATTATCATTATTACAACTATCTAGTATTCATAGAGTGCTTTCTAAGTGATTGGAATAGACATTTTATATACATTATTTAATGCTCAATAACCTAGACAATTATTACTATGATCTCCTTTTACAGAGAAGGGGCCCAGAGTGTTTATTTGTTTGCCAAGTGCTGGAACCAGAGTGTAAAATCTGGCCTTTCTCCTATGTTGTTAAGTATTCTGTTCAATTGTCTACAATCAGTTCAATTAGTGTTTACTACAGATTAACATTTGCAATCCCAGTTATAGTGGTTCCAGGATTCATAAAAAAAGAATTGCACAATGCTCTTTATTCTTATGGAGGTTATAATCTAGTATATTCTTTTTTATTCTGTTCAATTGTCTACAATCAGTTCAATTAGTGTTTACTACAGATTAACATTTGCAATCCCAGTTATAGTGGTTCCAGGATTCATAAAAAAAGAATTGCACAATGCTCTTTATTCTTATGGAGGTTATAATCTAGTATATTCTTTTTTCCGCATCTCCCATTCCCCTTTCCCCCCCAAGAATAGTCAGTCCATTCCCTTTCTATGTCCCTGATTCATTATAATCACCAGTTCATTCTGTACATCAGATTATTTATTCACTTGGTTCTTAGATTCACTTGTTGATAGATGCATGTTTGTTGTTCACAATTTGTATCTTTACCTTTTTCTTCTTCCTCTTCTTAAAGGATACCTTTCAGCATTTCGTATAATACTGGTTTAGTGGTGATGAACTCCTTTAGCTTTTCCTTATCTGTGAAGCTCTTTATCTGACCTTCAATTCTGAATGATAGCTTTGCTGGATAAAGTATTCTTGGTTGTAGGTTCTTGGTATTCAGCACTTTGAATATTTCTTGCCATTCCCTTCTGGCCTGCCAAGTTTCTGTTGAGAAATCAGCTGACAGTCGTATGGGTATTCCCTTGTAGGTAATTGAGTCTCTTTCTCTTGCTGCTTTTAAGATTCTCTCTTTGTCTTTTGCTCTTGGCATTTTAATTATGATATGTCTTGGTGTGGTCCTCTTTGGATTCCTTTTGTTTGGGGTTCTCTGCGCTTCTTGGACCTGTAAGTCCATTTCTTTCACCAGGTGGGGGAAGTTTTCTGCCATTATTTCTTCAAATAGGTTTTCAATATCTTGCTGTCTCTCATCTTCTGGCACCCCAATTATTCTGATGTTTGTACGCTTGAAGCTGTCCCAGAGGCTCCTTACACTATCTTCGTATTTTCGGATTCTTTTTTCATTTTGCTTTTCCGGTTGGGTGTTTTTTGCTTCTTCGCATTTCAAATCTTTGGCTTGATTCTTGCGCTCCTCTGGTCTGCTATTGGGTGTAATATTCTTTATTTCAGAGCGTGTATGCTTAATTTCTAGTTTCTTTATCATAGCATCGAGGGTCTCATTAGTTTTCGTGAGGCTCTCCAGAAGTTTATTGCAAGCCCTCAAAATTGCGTTTTTTAGCTCTATATCCTCCATTTCTGTCATGTTTTTTTGTCTCCGCATTTTTTATGCTTTCTTGGTGCACCCCCTAGTGGTCTTTGTGCGCAGTCTTGTTCTAGTTGAGCCTTGATTGTTGTAGTTAATACTAGAGGGATTTGACCACCAGGCCGACTGGCTGTGTGAATCAGCTGTGTCTGCCGCGGAAAACTTCTGTCCTCTGGGGAGGTGCTAATCTAGCCTTTGCCTGAGGCGATCTGGCAAATGGCTCTGCGCAGGGCTTGGGCGGGGCGGGCTCAACAGGGCGGGCGGAGGGAGTGGTTATGGCCCCTCTCAGTCCCGTTCCCAGAGGCTCTGCTTCTCAGAACCCCCGGAACCGCTGCAAACCTCGGAGGGAAAGCTGCCTTCCAACTGATGCCAGACACTCCCGCTTCTCCCGTTTGGGTCCGAGTCCCCAGCGATTCGCCCGTATCTGGAGCTCAGAGTCTGAGACTCCCCCCTGACCGAAAACGACAACCGCGCTCTCAGCCACCAGCCCGCTTTGCGCGCGCACCTCCGCACCTGAGTTTTTTCCACACTGCGCCTCCTCTGAGCCTCGGTGTGCTGTTATTTTTCCTTCTAGTTGAAGAGTCTCTCCTCAGCCAGCCTTCCTGTGGTTCTGGGTGATGTCCGTTCCGTCTTTTAGTTGTATTTTTGAAGTGGTTGTTTGTGGCAGCAGTCTGCGGTGTTTACCTATGCCGCCATCTTGGTCTCCTCTAGTATATTCTTAATAATTTCCCTAAAAAGGGCCTATGAGCCATTTAAACATCCCATGTTTTTTGGTTTGTTTCTGTTGTTTTTATGCCATATTTAATTCAATTTTTGTTTTCCCTTTCTTGCTGAGAGATATTTTATTTTATTATGCTTCCCGGATGCTATTTGGTAGAAGTGAACATAAAATTTAGGTTACATTTTAGTGCACATATTGCAATGCAAACCATGTGTAATTATGGTTTAATGTCTCTCCTTTTATTAATCTCTCTCCCCAGAAAGAAAAATTTCCCCATTTAAGATTTACTTCTGCGATCACTGCAGTCTTGTTTATTTTCTTGCCATTGCAATTAAACTGCTCTAAGATCATCAGTAGCAGCTTCATTGTTAAATATAGTGAAGAATTTCATTTTAATTCCCATTTCACTTAACTTTCATCGTAGAATGTGACACCCTGATCACTGTTTCATTCTTTAATTTTTTCATACTTTAACACCTCATGTAGTATTCTTGCCCTAATCTCTAAATACATCTTTTGAAGTTGATATATCATAGTTTCCCAGTCTGAGGTCCACGGACCTCTAGGGCTTTGTGAATACAGTTTCTGGAGACCTTGGCTGTCTCTTCCCCACTAACTCATAAAACATATTAGGATAGATACAATTTATTCTTATTATTTTAATTTCAAAATGTAATACAAAATATGCAAGAGAGTTTGGTGCTCAATAGAATAAAATCTCAAAGACCTAAATTAAAAAATCAGTGAGGAGTTTTCATGGTGGATTATATAAAGTTAAACATTTCATCTAGGAAATCTAGGCTAGATTGACTAGTGAAATAATAAGAAAAATGTCTATAATAATAAAAGTGTAATATGCTAATTAGACAGGACATCTTTCTGGACAAAGCCGGGGCTGTGAGGGAAGCCCAGGTCCTGGATGCTGGAGGGAAGCCTGGGTCCCGGGTGCCAGAGGGAAGCTGCTGCTGGCAGCCGGAGGAAGGAATGCCTACCCTCGCACGAATTTCGTGCATCAGGCCTCTAGTCTATAATAATAAAAGCTTAATATGCTAATTAGACCAGACAGCTGAACGTCCCTCCTGACGTCCTTCCAGATAAAGCCACTGTGGCTGCAAGGGCCGGGGGCAGGCAGCTGCGGCAGCTGTGAGGGCCAAGGGCAGGCAGCTGTGGCAGCCGGCAGCAGCAGCAGCAGTGGCATGGTGATGCGGGCAGCGCCTTCACTGATCAGACTGGTCACCTCTTGCAGAGGGAGGCCAGACTGTGGCTTAGGCACATTCCCCAGGGGGAGCGGGCCTAAGCAGTCAGTAGGACATCCCGTGAGGGCTCCTGGACTGTGAGAGGGGCCAGGCCAGGCTGAGGGACCCCCCTCCAGTGCACCAAGCCTCTATTTATAATATAAAATTGTCTTCTAAACTGTATGGTGTACACTTAAAATACTATCAATAGTTCAAAAGAAGTAGATATTTACTAGTAAAGATTGACATAGGAAGGCTCCTTGAAAAATGTGCAACTTACAACAGAAGTGCCGGAAGCCGGTCCATCCTTGCTGCTTGACACAGTCGCTGCAGGAAAGAAACATCTGCACAGCATATGTTTCAAGGGACCTGGCTTATATAGCATACTGTTCTTAATATGTTTGCTCCTCTTAGCACTATGTGTTTTAACCAAGGTCACCTCTCCAAGAAAGGTTGTTTCCCCAGGTAGGGATTTTCCCCTGAAGTTAGGGAGGGGATAAAACCCCTTAACTAAGTGCCAGGCGGGTAGTTAATCACTTTAACTACAAACAATCATGCTTAAGCTACATAATCTTTACTCCCTGGAATGGAGATAAGAAACGCCCTAACC
>NW_005371125.1:1849872-1857245 GCF_000412655.1 Myotis brandtii | reverse complement strand
ACCAGAACTTGGCTGGAGATCCTGGCTAGAGATCCTGACTAGGCTGCTGATCAACTGAAGGCTGTCTCCATGTCATTCCTTCTTCGCTGACTCCATCCACACCTTTGGGGACCTCTGGACCTGCTGGGGTTGGACCCCAACACAGAAGGCATGCTTTAAAAAATCAAGGTTAAAAAGAGTTCTTGAAGATATGAATAACATAAGAAAAGTTAGAGACAAGAATGAGCAGAGATATTCATGGAATAAATGGGAACTGATATAACTTGAATGAAGATTGCATATTGTGTACAGGGTTATGGTTCATCACAGTAACTGATCTCCTGGCTTATCTAATTTGATCACTGTCTTCAGGCAGTCTTATTGCTGATTCATATGGCCCGTTATATCAGTCACCTCTCTCTACAGGCATTAATGTAATTATCAGAATGCCCACTGTATAAAAAAACATTATGGGACACATGTGATATGGGTTTAGTGGTTAAGGAGATAATAGAGAAGTGTAAAAAATGCTTTTATCATTGAATCTGTAATTGCGTTTGTGAGATTGAGCATGAGTCAATCCAGCTGTAGGCCTTTTTTTATGTCTTCTTTAACTCCTCTAGATCTTCCTCCTTCTGCATCTTCAAGTCTGAGGAAAAGTTACAGCTGAAATTTATGAAAAGTGAAAGAGCAAAGTAAAATTATTGCAGCATTATTTTCCTATATCAATTTATTTCAACATGTACTGCATGCCATCAAATGCAAGAACATGAACTTTCTTTTATAATTATGTCTCCTTGTTTAAAGGTAATTATGATTACACAACTTTTTGAAAATTCCTAACTGAGCCTACATAAATATATTACCTTTTAAATCATTTGGACTGTGGACAAAAAATATTACTGCTGAAAGTTTATCTTGATTGGCAGACTTCATAGTTAGATTTATTTTAAGTGGAAATTGGATCTTAGAGAAAACCTGAAATTAAAATGTAAACAATATCAGGAAATACACTGTTAATTAAATAAAGTTCCCTAATGGTGCTTTTTATATTAAGAATAATTTTCAAAATTATTTCAGAATAATTATATACCTCACTTCACAAGGTACATAAATATCTAATCACTGTGTTATAAACAGAAAACTAATAGAATATTGCATGTCAACTGTAATTGAAAATAATTTCTAAAAAATGAATACTCATCCTACTGGATGAGGGAATTATCTTTATAAAAAAGAAAATAATAATGTTCCTGTTTTACATGTACCATAGTGTGTGTTTGCTAAAATCATGTAATGATAAATAATTGAGAATGATAGTAATTCTTAATATATGCAATAAGGAAAATAAAAACACAATAACTAAAAGGTATTGTAAATATAAAATCAATGTTCCTAGTGTAAATTTTAAAACAAACACAGAAAAACTAACACTATTTTCAGATGACATGATACTATATATATAAAACCCTAAAGAATCCACCAAAAATTAATATAATTCATAAAATAATTCAGTAAAGTAATAGAACACAAAATTGATATAAATAAATCTGTTCCATTCTTATACAATAATAATGAACAATCAGAAGGAGAAATTCAGAAAATAATCACATTCATAATAGCATCAAGAATAATAGAAAACTAGGAATAAACTTAAACAAGAAGGTTAAAGACCTCAACTCTGCAAAATATAAGACATTAAATAAATATATTGATGAGGGGAGGAGAGAAAAATGGTGGCCAAATAGGCAGCACTGTAGTGCACCTCCTCCTAGGGCCAGGCCAGGAAAGCAAATAAATGAGAGAACATCCACCCTGAATTAACAAATTAAACAATTTTCAATAAGGAAAGGCAGAGGATGCCTAGAAAACGCTACTTGCCAGCCATAACCCAGGTGGAACCACCACCATGTCCCAGCAGTGAGTGGCACAGTACCTCCTGGCAGGCTCCAAGATGTCTATAGGAAGTGCACACCACCAGAGTGAACTCCCACAACAGGCTTCTTCACCAGCTCGCTGGGACCCAGTGTCCTAGGATCCAGCTCCAAGACCCTGCAGTGAGTACAAGCCAGGGGGAACCCTGTGCCCCACCCTTGGCCTGGACCCCAGAACCATGCTGCTAGCCTGACCCAAAGCCACCCAGCACCCATTCTACACCCAGCATCAGGACTTGCTGTCAGGGTGAGCCAGGGCAACCCAGGGTGAGCTGGGGCATGCCACAGGGAAGATCTGACTGTGCAACCCAGAGCAAACCATGCTCCACCCCAGTTCCTGGGACAGTCCTGCTGGCTCCATCTGGAGCAACCCAATCTGTACCTCACTCCAGGCAACAGGGGAGCATGCACCTTATTCTGGATGACAGGGGAGCATGGACTGAGTGATTCAGGGGAACCCACCCCCACTCCACACTGAGGAGGGGCAAACTGGAGCAACCCAGTGCACTTCTCACTCCTGGCTACAAGAAAGCCTGGACTGTGCAACACAGAGAAACCCACTCCCACTCCAGCCCTAGCCCAGGGTCTTGATGCTGGGGCAATCTGGAGTAGCCCAGCTCACACACCCAACTCAGGCCACAGGGGATCTCAGACTGAGTGACCAGGGAAACCCACCCCACTCCACACTAAGGAGGGGCAAACTGGAGCAAACCAGTACATGTCTTGTTCAGGGCTACAAGAAAGTAGGGACTATGTGACCCAGAGAAACACACACCCACTTCTCCCTGGCCTCTGGGATAGTCCTACAGAGGCTACCCAGAGCAACCCAGCACATGCCACACAACAGGCCATAAGTAAGAGCTGCTGGGGTGACCTGGAGGCAGCTGGTGTGCCCATCCAGGGACCACAGGGCAGTGCTACAAATGCATTGCCAGAGGGACCTAGGGTGCCACCCTGCCACAGGTGCCAGGCTGCACAGAAAACTTCATGCCAGAGGGCTCTCAGTCCTCACAGGGAGTTGCACATCAGAGGAACTGTGCACACACTTCCACCACCCAAAGCATCTGAAACAGACAACTAAGGGGCCAGATCAGTGGAAGAGGTGGATACACTCAGAGCAGAGACAATAGAGTTGTGAGACTTATGGAAGACCCAGCCTCTGGGCTAACAATTTCTGGACCATTGCCCTGATAGGGTCTTCAACCCCTCAAACCTCAAGCAGGACATCAAGGGCCAGAAAGAGACAGCAAAAATGGGGAGACAAACAACCCCCAAGGAAAGAAAAAACAGATTCACCAGAAAAGGAACTAAATGAAACAGAGGCATGCAATGTGTCAGAAAAAGAATTCAGAATAAGGGTCATACAGTTCATAAACTGAATGGATGAGAAAATCAGCAAGTTATGTAAGAATCAAGAGGAAATAAAAAGTGATATGGCTACAATAAAAAAACACAATGGAAAGTTTCCTAGAAGAAGTGAAGACCGAATTAGTGAGTGAGAAGATAGGGCAGTGAAACACACCCAATCTGAATAGCTATTGGAGGAAAAAAATTTAGAAAACAGGAGGAGAGCCTAAGGGAGATTTTGTACGACATGAAATGAAGTAATATACATATAATACTGGTGCCAGAAAGACAAGAAGAGGAGCAACGATTAGACAATATTGTTGAAGAAATAATGAAATAAATCTTCCCTGATTTGGGGAAGGAAAATGTCACACAAGCACAGAGAGTCCCAATCAATATGAACTCAAAAAGACACACACAAAGACACATGGTAATTACAATGGCAAACATTAAAGACAAAGCGTATCTTAAAGGCTGCAAGCGAGAGACAGATAGTTACCTACAAAGGATCTCCCATTGGATTATCAAATGATTTCTCAACAGAAAAAAATAAGTCCAGAAAGGAACGGAATGTAGTGTAAAAAAGTGATGCAAAGCAAGGGACTGAATCCAAGAATATTCTATCTAGCAAGGCTATCATTCATAATGGAAGGGGAAATCAGGAGCTTCTCAGAAAAAAAAAAAGCCTAATGGAGTTTACCACTACCAAACAAGCAATGCAAGAAATGCTAAAGGGACTATTTTAAAATGAAGAAATAGAAATGGAAAAAGGAAAGCAGGCATAAATAATAGAAGTGGCTACAAACAAGTACTTATCAATAATAACTTTAAATGTAAATGGACTAAATGATCCAATAAAAAGATATAGAGTGGCTGAATGGATAAGAAAACATGACCCATATAGATGCTATCTACAAGAGACCCACCTCAGAACAAGGGACTCACACATACAGAAAGTTAAGATATATATACTGTCTATAAGAGGCCCACCTCAAAACAAGGTACTCACAGAGACTGAAAGTGAAGGGTTGGAAAAATAATTTTCAGGCACATGGGAATAAAAAAAAAAGCTGGGGTAGCAATTCTTATATCTGACAAAATAGACCTCAAAGTGAAGGTTATAACAAAAGAAGGAAGGCCACTTTATAATAATAAAATAATTGATACAACAAGAGGATATAGCCCTGGTAAACATATATGCACCCAATGCAGGAGCACCCACATACATAAAAAAGTATGGAAGATATCAAGGGAGAGATCAACAGCAATACAATCATAGTAGGGGACTTTAATACCCCATTAACATCACTGGATAAATCCTCTAGACAAAAAATTGGCAGAGACACAATCTTAAATGACTCACTAGATCAGATGGACTTAATTGATATCTTCAGAGCATTTCACTCCAAAGCCACAGAATATACATTCTTCGCAAGTACACATGAAATATTTTCAAAGATAGACAACATATTAGAACACAGGCAAAGTCTCTTCAAATTCAAGAAGATAGAAATCATAACAAGCATCTTCTAAGATCATAATGAAATAATATTAGAAATAAACTAGAATCAAAGAAATAAAAAAAATTCTAAAACTTTGAGGCTAAGTACCATGTTATTAAACTATGATTGTGGTCCTGACCAGTTTGGCTCAGTGGATAGAGTGTTGGCCTGCAGATTGAAGGGTCCAGGTTTGATTCCGGTCAAGGGCATGTGCCTTGTTTGCGGGCACATCCCCAGTAGGGAGTATGCAGGAAGCAGCTGAATCGATGTTCTCTCTCATTGATGTTTCTAACTCTCTATCACTCTCCTTCTCCCTTCCTCTCTGTAAAAAGATCAATAAAATATATTTTTTTTAAAAAACTATGATTGTGTTACATAAGACATCAAAGAAGAAATTTTTTTTAAAATCCTGAAAATAAATGATAATGAAAATACAACAATACAAAATCTATGAGACACAGTGAAAGCAGTCCTGAGAGGAAAGTTCATAGCATTACAGGCCTAACTAAAACAACAACAACAACAACAACAAAAACAAAAACAAGAAAAACTAGTAATAAATTATCTAACTCTAAAATATAAAGATTTAGAAAGAGAGCAACAAGAAAAGCCCAGAGTGAGCAGAAAAAAGGAAATAATAAAGAGTGGAAATAAGTGACATAGAGAAAAAACAAACAAACAACAACAACAACAAAAAACAACAGCACAGAAGATCAATGAAACCAAGAGCTAGTTTTTTGAAAGAATAAACAAGATTGATGAACCTCTAGCCAGGCTCCCCAAGAAGAAAAGAGAGAGGACCCAAATAAACAAAATCAGAAATGAAAGAGGCAAAATAACAACAGACGCCACAGAATCCAAAGGATCGTTAAAAAATACTATGAACAACTCTATTCCAATAAACTAGACAACCTGGAGGAAATGGACATATTCCTAGAAAAATATAACCTTCCAAAACTCAATCAAGAAGAACCTAAAAACCTGAATAGGCCGATAACTATGGAAGAAATTGAAGCAGTCATCAAAAAACTTCCAGCAAATAAAAGCCCTGAGCCAGACATCTTCACATGGGAGTTTTAACAAACATTCAAAGAACTAAAACTGATCCTTCTCAGACTATTCCAAAAATTCAAGAGGAAGGAACACTTCCAAGCTCATTCTATGAAGCCAGCATTACCCTAATCCCCAAACCAGATAAAGACACTACAAAGAAAGAAATACAGGCCAATATCCCTCATGAACATAGATGCTAAAACCCTCAAAAAAATTCTAGCAAATCGGATCCAGCATTACATTAGAATGATCACACACCATGACCAAGTGAGCTTTATTCCAGGGATGCAAGGACAGTACAATATCCACAAATAAATAAATGTAATGTATCACATAAACAAATTGAGAGACAAAAATCACATAATCATATCAATTGATTCAGAAAAGGCATTTGACAAAATCCAGCATCCTTTCTTGATAAAAACTCTGAGCAAAGTGGGAGTAGAGGGGTCACAACTCAACATAATAAACACCTCATATGACAAACCTACAGCCAACATCATATTCAATGGACAAAATCTAAAATCACTTCCCCTAAAAAACAGGAACAAGTTAGGGATGCTCACTGTTGCCACTCCTGTTCAACATAGTACTGGAAGTGCTAGCCATAGCAATCTGAGAAGAAAAGAAATATAAGGCATCCAAATTGGAAAAGAAATAAAACTGTCATTATTCACAGATTACATGATATTGTACACAGAAAACTCTAAAGAGTCCATCAAAAAAATACTAGATTTAGTAAATGAATTTGGCAATGTAGCAGAATGCAAAATTAACACCCAGAAATCTATGGCTTTTTTATACACCAATAGTGAACTCACAGAAAAGAAATGAACAAAAAATTCCCATTTACCATAGCAGCAACAAAAATAAGATACCTAGGAATAAACTTAACTAAGGAGGTAAAAGACCTAAACTCAGAAAACTACAAGTTATTGAAAAAAGAGATAGAGGAAGACATAAATAAATGGAAAAATATTCCGTGTTCATGGATTGGTAGAATCAACATCATTAAAATATTCATACTACCCAAAGCAATCTATAGATTTAATGCAATTCCCATTAATATATCAACAGCATATTTCACAGACCTAGAACAAACTCCAAAAATTCATATGGAACAAAGAAAGACCACAAATAGCTACAGCAATCTCGAGAAAGAAGAACAAGTTAGAGGGATCACAATACAAGATATAAAGCAATATTACAAACCTACTATTCTCAAAACTGCCTGTCACTGCCACAAGAACAGACATATAGACCAATGCAAAGAAATAGAGAACCCAGAAATTGACCAAAGCTGTTATGCTCAATTAATATTTACAATGTAGGCAAGACCATACAATGGAGTCAAGACAGCCTCTTCAATAAATTGTGTTGGGAAAATTGGACAGATACGTGCAAAAAAATGAAATTAGATCACCAACTTACACCTTACACAAAAATAAACTCAAAATGGATAAAAGACTTAAACATAAGATGGGAAACCATAAAAATCTTAGAAGAAGCCATAGGCACCAAAATAGCAGACATTTGTCATAGCAATATCTTTACCAAT
>NW_005371125.1:1833856-1849851 GCF_000412655.1 Myotis brandtii | reverse complement strand
GCCTGGGCGAGTCTATTTTGAAGAAGTGGCGTTAGAAGAAGTGGGGGTACGTTCGCTGAGGTCGACCCCTCAGATTGAGGACGTTTTTAGCAAAGGCCAGCTTAGGAGTACCCTAATTAAGTTAATAACAATGTACCTACCTATATAGTTTAAGTTTAAAAAATTTGGCTCTCAAAAGAAATTTCAATCGTTGTACTGTTGATATTTGGCTCTGTTGACTAATGAGTTTGCCGACCACTGGTAAGAAAAAAAAAAATTTCAGGACTTGCTTGTCTCTATGAATTTGTTGTAATGAGGTTGGGTTTATAAACAACACACAGAAGTCTTCTTGTTCAATCTGTGTTGTGATGAATGGCACACATCTCTGGGTTATCTGACCAGATTCATCAGTTCAACCAAACACAAGTTACCACATCACAGGATCATTGAGCCACTCACCACCCAGAGATGAAATTCCTTAGAGCATCAGCCATATACAAGGTGTCCCCCCAAAATAGCTACACACTTTAACAGCTGATAGCTCAATTTTGAAAATGAAATGTATTCAAAGTGTGTGTACACATTTTTGGGGGACACCCTATACATCCCTCTTGTATCACTGGTACCTGATCCCAGTATAGACTAAAAGTCAGCTAAACGAATCAGGAAGATGAGGTTTATGGCTTAATTTACTCTCATAAAGGTTTATGTGGTGTGGTAGATTATTTGCAACCTGGCTGCTATAATTCCTCTCTGTGTATGCATGACTCTGGGGTTGGCCATGTGATTTGCCTTAACAGACAGATGCAGCAGAAGTGGTGGCATGTGAACCTGTCCATAGAGGTCTTGCAGCTTCTACTCTTGATCTCTGGGGCCTTGCTACCAGCCCAGACTATCCTGCTGACTATGACCACCCATTTCCAGACGTACCAGTGAGGCCTAATCAGTCCATAAGGCCCCAATTTCATCACTGGGACATATACATGACCCCATCCGAACCCAGCCCACATGACTGACCTGTAGAATAATGAGCAAGTAAGAGGACTAAAATGGTCCCCCTTTAAGTCACTGAGATTTGGAATAGAAAATAGGAATTTTTTTATATAGGAATAGAAAACTGATACCTATGAACTTTGAAAGCTGAATATTTTCATCTAGCTCATCGTTAAAGTGAATAAAACCAGACAAATTATGAATAAGAAACCCACTAAAATGATCCATTTTAAAAAACCTCTTATAGTTGAACACATCTCCACCGCATGAGGGAGGTTCTTCAGAGGTAATCAGCGGGGACATTCTGTTCTTATTTTGTTTCTTTTTCTTAGAGGAGCCGGTGCTATGAAACCAAATTTGCAGGTCAACCTGAGGGCATGTCTTCACAGACTGAGGACACGTGTTTGGTTAGACCTGTGTCTTTGATTGTTTGATAATACGTCAAGTGAAACGAAATCGCCTGATGCTGTTTTTCTTTGGAATTTGATGTGCAACAATAATAGCTCTGTGATAATAAACTTGGATTCGAGGAGTGGTCATAAGGGTAGAGTGGAAATAAAATGAAACATTGGAATAAAGCCCTGCCCATGAAGGTATGGAGCGCTCAGACCACTGAGGGGTGGGTGGGTTTCAGAGGAGAGCAGGTTGAAGGTACTTGATTGAAGAGTAATAACCCATTGACCGGGTATAGGAAGAGGTCAGTAACTACAAGCTGGTTGGCTGAGGGTGTTGTCCTGGGGCGAGGAAAAGGGGTTTCCTCGTTTTAAAAGGCTGTGTGGTTTTTTTTTCTCCTAGCCAGAATGCCAAAAGCAGCAGAAAATCATTCTCTTGTTCTCAAAACTCTGCCAATGTAATATTAAATATAGTGCAATTACCATATTTTTGGCAGGGAGTGAAGAACTTCTACACATTGTCTCAATTCCACAACAATTTTGGAAGAAATGTTGTCACTACTTTTTATCGATAAGGAAACTGAGGCTCAAGAAGGCTGAGTAACTTGCCAAGCCGACAGCTACTAAGCGATTGATTGGGGTCTCCCCTCGGAGCACCTCCACTAACCACAAGGCCAGACTCTTGGATTCCTGGAAACAAGAATGTGATGAGAGACTTGGAGAAGGAAAAACATCCAAAGAGCTAGACATCCATCCATCATAGACACGCATGACATGTAACCAAGAGGCTGTTGTGCCCATATCTTCGTCACTGTGCCTACATTGTCCCAGATGAAAATGCGATTTGTTATGACGAAGACACCAATTCTCTCCAGTACATATTTTTTTTTCTTTCAAAATACAAAGTGGGAGGCTTTATTGAAAAAAAAAAAGTTTCCCCCTAAACTAAAACAATGTTATTTTCAGCTAGGATTTGCCATTGTGTAGAAATACTTTTTGTTCATTGTGTAGACTGTAATCAAGATTGAAGCAAATTCAAGAATCTGTCCTGGGGATATTGTTGAAAAGTCCCAACAGATATGAATTCTTGAAGAATTCGGCGGTACTGTTAGCTATGTTTTCTACTTGCAGTGGAACTGGGAAGGCTTCGTGTCTGAGAAAGCAAATTGAGAAAATACACCCCCTTCTTAAACTCTTCCTACTAGGAGATCTCTCCGTGTCCCACCATGTACACATCCTTCTTTTTGTAATTCAATCGCAAGCCATAGTTTCTCTGTTCCGAATGTTCTGGACAAGAGGGTCACATACACATGGAGTAAATATGGAGGTGTCAGAGATGGCAGATGACATGAGCAGGCTGCTAACGCTTTCCGAATCCCCATTTATGTAACACCAAACAAAGTTTTGATGTCCAATCAGTTTAGGGCTTATACATTATAGTAAAATTTGGGTAGCATGGAGAAGTTTTCATGAACAAGTTTCTTTTTGTATTTTTTTTTTCAGTTGCCTACAAAGATAGGAAAAGTTTCCAATCCAAAACCAATCGGCTATCATTGAGGGGCTCATGACCCATAATTGGGGTGTTCATGCTCCCTCCTGAAGCAAATCTGTGCCGTAACAGACACTCAGATATGAGGGTAGGATCCATACTATTAATTAATTGGTTCAGGATGCTGTTCTTCTAACATGCCTTTGATATCGACTATCTTTTTTTTTTAATTGTTCACTTGATTCAAATACAGACAACTAGGGGATAGGGAAAAAAGGACAGAATGCAACTGGGAGCAATTTGGAAAGCTTGCATCATGTAATGAAGTCACATCTATGTAGCTGAAATGAACCAGACTACTGGCTGCTCACGCTGGGACCACTTCAGGTTATCTGGAGACGATGACATCATCGCGAAGGGGACAGGACCACCCGCCTCTGGAGGGCTGACCCGACTCAATCCCCCAGTTACTGTCCCTGCTGGCTTTTCAATTTTTATTCCTCGGGTTTTGTTTCAGTTTGAGTCATCTTTGATCATTTCCAACATAACGGTCAATACTCCTCTATCAGAGAGGAAAACCTTTCTACCACCAGTTGCTCTTTGGTGATCATGGGGAAGATAAAGGGGACAGTAAGCAAGTTGAAAATGGACTCTCTCTGTCCCAGATGGAGGGGGTGTGAATCTTGGGGGAGAGAAGATGAAAGTAGAAGACGAGGCGTCTTCTCACCAGCGTGGATGCTGAAATGTACAGAACACATTGTTTACAGCATCTCTGGGCTGCGAACCAGCCTGCGATTGCAGCTGGCTGGGGGCAGAGCCGAAAGGGCAGCAAAACCCAACTAGTTTGAAAAAACACACACACAAATCCTTTTCACTGCCCATGGACGAAATTACCGACTGACATGCTAAACCTATTAAATAGGTATTTTGCAAATTTTGAAATGAGGAAAAATGCTATGTAGAAATTTTTACAGATGCTGAATGATTGTAAATGTGGTTAAAGATGTGGGACTCGCTCCAACTTTGTTCTTTCGTGGATTGCTATTAGCTTACATGTGAAATCTCTGTTGGCCACGAATTTCACATTGTTCTTCCAAATGTAATCATTTCTCTCTTTTATCTGATCTCCTACAGTCTCTCTGTTTTCATCAATATCTGACAGCAATTCCCAGAGATCCAATATAGTCCACTCTCATATCCTTATGTGTACTTCTCTCTTTGAAATCTAATCCCTTAGCAGTGAAATAATTTATTGTGCTTTATTTAGACTTTTATTTTTTGCATGTGTTTTGATACTGTCCTTTGGAAAAGAGTTGTTTGGAAATTTAAACCAACTGTTCACTAAAAGTTATGAAAGCATGATTAAGAAATTTTCTCTCTTTTTAAATGCCCTTTTTTGATCCTTTTTTTTTTTTAGAGTGCTATGGCAAATGCCACAAAGTCCATGGGTCTGGCAACGATGGGAAAATGAAGATGAAAACTTCCTGGAGCTCAGCTAACGGGTAAGCCATACAGAGGATATAATGAGCCAGAAAAATTAGTGACAGTCTTATTGTTCTCGAAAACCCTTAGGTCTTGTGGTTGTTAGAACTGGGAGATGTTGACTTCATTGAATGTGACTTTCTCGTGATATGACGATGGCCTGACATATTCACCTAGTTAACAAGTGGGAGCTACTCGGTTCCAAATTTCATGAGACTATATTTCTCTCCGTCTTGAGTCCTAAAGAAATGCATTTTGTGAGCACTATCTGAAGAGAAGTTTTTATGGGTACATTACAGTCTAATAGGTGCGTTGTTAAGTTAAAGGGGAAACTTGTTCCAGCGAAGTAGTTGGCAGAAAACCATAAATCTTAATGGATAGGAAAATATGCCTTTCAATAAAAAAGGAAAGAGAGAAACAGACCCAGGAAGCAAACAGGCAGGAAACCCTGCTTCAGGGCTCCTTGAAATATCAGGCCTCTGAGTAGCATCTAGCAGCACGCAGCCTCTTCCAGTGTTTACGGTCACCCCACCCACATATTATCATTGTCCTCTTCCCGCGTCCCTTCTAGTCCTTCAGAAAATTGTCCCTTGGTGGTGCCAAAAATTTGAGGCAAGAAGGAAGAATGCCTCGCTTTATGGCTAACCTGTGAAAATGTGTTCTGTTGCCAGTGTGGTGGTGGTTGGGATTTATTTTTTTTCTCCTCTTCTCACATGGCCCTCATATCCTGGCTCGATAGATCTTGACGTGCAAATAAAATTCCATCCTGAATAAGTAAGCTTTGTTTATTGGTTGGAGGCTGAAAAACTCTATTTCTTATTCTTCTGTTCATCATGGAAGATATACGTACCACTGCTTGTTCCTGAAGTTCACTCCTCACCAGTAAAATGGACAAGCAGAGGGAGGATCTGGGTACAAAGAAAGCTCCTGCTCTTCTGTAACCAAGACGTGAGAATGTGAATTAAATAGCCCCTGGGGTACTTCCTGCAGCCCTAAGCATCCTTGAGATACTTGCAGGACACTCACTGTGTTGATAAAATTTTGTCTGTAGAGACCGTGTGTACCCTACACAGACACGAGTGACCATACTTGCCCATCCGTGAAAGCTTGTTGAGTGTTTTCGGTGCTCTGGAGTCAGATGTGGACAGAACAGAGGTAGCCTCCTTCATGGAGCTATTTACATTTGCATAATGTTCAACACTTTGAACGAATTGTTCAACCAGCCAATTAATTATTTGACAAGGTTGATTGAACCTGCATTGCGTGCCACAGTTATGTGACTATGTGAGGTGTTGGGATTCAAAGACTTGATCCTGACTCTCAAGGAACTCTTGAGTTTAGTGGGTGAAAATCTGAGCCAGTACATACAATAAATTATAACTGCCCTGGTGATGGGGCTAGCATGAGCGTTCAACCATAGTGGGTCATGTGATTAGGGTAGACGGAATTTTTTAATCTGACTCCATCATCTCCAATAGCCAATCTTTTCTCTAAACCTGTCGTGTTAGAACTTGGCATTATCCTGATATGACTTGTGCTTTTTTCATGTGCTCCCCTAATGCTTTACAAAACTTGCACTGTGGATATTGACTGTTTTTCTATATCAAGTTTAGTTCATCTCATAACTTCAGACCCCACTAGTTCAAGAATTGTGCTGCATCGGGTACTTGCTATAAGAATTACTGTAAAGAAATACATTTAAATCAGACAGTGCTTAATCTTAAAAGTTTATACTTCTATTGGTTCTGAGTCAGCTTCAGGCTAGTAGCCTTGCCACTCAAAGGACCTCACAAAATCATCTTGAATTTGGGACATCAAGGAATAAATTCAAGATGTTTGCCACGTTTGAGGCAAAGGGAATGTACTGAATATTGGGAGGGAGGGAATGTCATCTCTCATCCCTGGTAAACTGCTAACCTACCAAGATGTGCCCAAGGAGAAAAATCAAAACATTTTTCAACAGGGTTTCTATTTAGTGGTCACATTCTTGAATATTTCATCTTGTCACTATTTTGTCCCAAAATAGATGTACAAAGTGGTCCCAGAGGTTTTCTTTGTTTTTCTTCCTGTGAGATGGAAGAACTATTTTGCTCAACTTGAAGTAGAAAAAACTTAGTTTTTTCTTACACTTTTTAAATTAAAAAATTTTTTCAGCCTAGAATTTCTTTATCTTTCTTCCAACAAAAGCAATGGATAAAAGGAAGGATATATAACAATCTTATATTTATGCAAAAAAGAGCTTGTGGCGAGGGGTGGGGGGGGGGGGTAGGAGATCAACCAAAAGACTTGTATGCATGTACATAAGCATAACCAATGGACATAAGACACTGGGGGGTAGGGGAGGCCAGGGGATTGTCAAGGGCGGGGGGAAAAAAGGACACATATGTAATACCCTTTTTAATACTTTAAGCAATAAAAAAATGTAAAAAAAAGAAAAAAAAGAATGAATAAAAATTGTGGTATACTAAAAAAAAATAGGTACTGAGACAGAGAAGTATTGAGCAGACCATCAGACATCAGAGGAAACGCAGGGGAGGTTGTGGGTAAGAGATTAACCAAAGGACTTGTATGCATGCATATAAGCATAACCAATAGACACAAACACTAGGCGCCTGAGGGCATTTGCTTGGGAGTGACTGTGGCCAGGGAGAGGACAATGGGGGAAAAAGAAGACATATGTAATAGTCTATGGAATATTTTAAACAATAAGGAATTTTTAAAAAGATATTGATGAGGACACAAATCAAGGAAGAATATACTTTGCTCATGGATAGAAAGAATTAATATCGTTGATATAACCATACTACCTAAAAAAAAAAATTATAGATTCAATGAGATTCCTATCAAAAGAGTCATTCCTCTCAGAACTAGGACAAATAATCCTACAAGTTATATGGAAGCAAAAATGACCCCGAATAGACAAAGCAATCATGAGAAAGAAGAAAAAAGTTGGAGGTATCAGGCTCCCTAATATCAAACTATACTACAAACCTCTAATAAATAAAGCAGTAAATGGTACTGGAATAAAAACCAACAGATAGATCAATGAAAAAGAATAGAGAGCCCAGAAATAAAGCCTCATTTATATTGTTAATTAATATATGGAAAATTATGCAAAAATATACAGTGTAATTATGACATTCTCTTTAAAAAGTGGTGCTGGGAAAATTGGGCAGATAGAAGAGAGGAAGCAAGATGGCGGCGATATAGGCAGACGCATCCCAGGTCTTGTCCCGGAGCAAATGTAGTAAGCAGCTGAAACTAATAACACCCACCCCGAATTGGCAAAATTACTCAGCTGGTGAGACAGTTTACAGCCGGGAAGGGCAGAGCTCCCTGGAAAGGTAAAAAACCAGGGATCTGGGCAGGAAAGTTTGCCAGACCTCTGAGCCCAGAGGGTCAGAGGGAGACCTTGTGGCACACAGCTGCGTCTTTTGGGACAGGCACAGCCCCTGACTGGGGAAAGGAGATCCGCGGGACTGTTGGCACCGGGGGATTTGAGATCTGGGTTCTGTAATTACGGAGGACTGAGCCTAAAAGGGGCAGCCTGAAGAGCTGACCAGACCATGCAGTGCAGGTAAGAGAGGAGCTTACAGAGACTCAGCCGGCCTGCGTTTGTTTGTTTCTTTGTTTTCACTGAACTCTGCTCATAGAACAGTTCGGATACAGACACTCACCTGTGCTGAAGAGAGGGAGAAGGTGCGGACGAGTGGAATCTGGGGAGAGACTGAGTAGAGAGGGGGGACCGCGAGAGGTGGCAGGGAATTGAGTGCTGAGACACCCCTGGGCCCAGGACTGGGGCAGCCATTCTCTCCGGAGGGTGGAATTCCTCCCCCCACCACCCAGGCAAGGAGCACAGCCACAAATGTAGTTTGTATTCATCTCCAGGAATCTGCTGCTGTAAATTGTTGGTATTAGTGGCGGTTCTATAGGAGTTTTCCCCTCATATAAATAGTCTCTTCCCCTCTTATACTTCACTCTCTTTTCTCTCTTACTTTTTTTTTTCTTTTTCCTCTTCTTTTTTCCCCTCCCTTTTTCCAATTTTATTTTTGCACTCCTTTTTTTTTCTTTTTTCTTTCTTTCTTTTTTCTCTTCTACCTTTTTCTCTTCTTTCTTCCTTATCTCCTAACTCTCTTAGCTCGGGTGGCCACCTTTATTTGGGGTTATTGATATCGTAAATACATTCGTGTTCAGTGCCTGGTACGTTGTGCCTTGTTGTGTTGTATTTTGTGCCTTTAAATCAACGCAGCAGATTCAAGCAACAGCGGCCTCCTGATCTCCACACGCTCTGTCTGGGGAACAGTTACTGTGTGTGAAGCCTCCCTCCACCAGCCAGAAGAGCCACCACAGCTGTGAACAGCACCCACCAGAGGCCCTGCTATCAACGGAGGAGCCACTGCTACCACAACCGCCCAAGGAGCAACCACAGCCCGAGGAGCCACTGCCACCCAGGGAGCAGCCACTGAACGACTCAACAACTAGATATGTCAGTGAGATCAAACATGGGTAGACAAAGAAACCCCCAAAGGAAAGAGAAGGAGGACTCGCCAGAAAAGCAGCTAAGTGAGACAGAGGCATGCAACATGACGGAAAAAGAATTCAGAATAAGGGTCCTAGAGTACATGCACCGGTCGGAGGAAAAAATCAATACCATATGCAAGAAGCTAGAAGAATCAGATGAAAAATTCAATACCATATGCAAGAAGCTAGAAGAATCAGATGAAAAATTCAATACCATATGCAAGAAGCTAGAAGAATCAGATGAAAAATTCAATACCATATGCAAGAAGCTAGAAGAATCAGATGAAAAATTCAATACCATATGCAAGAAGCTAGAAGAATCAGATGAAAAATTCAATACCATATGCAAGAAGCTAGAAGAAACAGATGAAAAAATCAACAACTTAAGTAAGGCCCAAGAAGAAATGAAGAGTGATATAGCTGCCATAAAAAACTCCATTGAAAGTATCAACAGTAGACTAGGAGAAGCGGAGGACCGAATTAGTGAATTAGAAGACAAGGAAGCAAAACACACCCAAACTATACTGCAAATGGAGAAAAAAATTAAAAGACAGGAGGAGAGCCTAAGGGAGCTTTGGGACAACATGAAACGAAACAACATACGAATAATAGGGGTGCCAGAACAACAGAAAGATGAACATGGATTAGAAAACCTATTCGAAGAAATAATATCAGAAAACTTCCCTGAGGTGGGGAAGAAAAAAGTCACACAAGCCCAGAGAGTCCCAAACAAGGTGAATCCGAAAAGACCCACACCAAGACACATCATAATTACCATGGCAAATGTTCAGGACAAAGAGAGAATCTTACAGGCTGCAAGAGAGAGACGGAAAGTTACATACAAGGGATCTCCCATTAGATTATCAAATGATTTCTCAACAGAAACACATCAGGCCAGAAAAGAATGGACAGAAATCTACAAAGTGATGCAAAGCAAAGGACTGAATCCAAGAATACTCTATCCAGCAAGGCTTTCATTCAAAATTGAAGGGGAAATAAGAAGCTTCACAGACAAAAAAAGGCTAAGGGAGTTTATCACCACCAAGCCAGCCATGCAAGAAATGCTAAAGGGACTGGTGTAAAAAGAAGAAATAACAAGCTCAGAAAGAAAACAGCCACACACACAAAAAAAGAAATGGCTACAAACAAGTACCTTTCAATAATAACTTTAAATGTAAACGGACTAAATGCTCCAACCAAAAGACATCGAGTGGCTGAATGGATAAAAAAACATGACCCATACATCTGCTGTCTACAAGAGACCCACCTCATTAGAAGGGACTCACACAGACTGAAAGTGAAGGGATGGAAAAATATCTTTCACGCAAATGGAAAGGAAAAGAAAGCTGGGGTAGCAATACTTATATCGGACAAAATACATCTCAAAGTGAAGGCCATAACCAGAGATAAGGAAGGCCACTTCATAATACTAAAGGGATCAATACAACAAGAAGATATAACCCTGGTAAACATATATGCACCCAATGCAGGAGCACCCAAATTCATAAAAAAACTCCTGGAAGATATCAAAGGAGAGATCGACAACAATACAATCATAGTAGGGGACTTTAATACACCACTGACACCACTGGATAAGCCCGCTAGACAAACAATCAGCAAAGAAACAGCAATCCTAAATGACTCACTAGATCAGATGGACTTAATTGACATCTTCAGAACACTTCACCCCAAAGCCATGGAATATACATTCCTCTCAGGTGCTCATGGGACATATTCAAAAATAGACCACATATTGGGTCACAAGCAAAGTCTCCACAAATTCAAGAAGATTGAAATCATAAAAAGCTTCTTCTCAGACCACGATGGCATAATGTTAGAAATAAACTACAATAAAAACAACCCAAAATACTCAAACACTTGGAAGCTGAATAGCATGTTATTAAATATTGATTGGGTTACCAATGAGATCAAAGAAGAAATTAAAAACATCCTGGAAACTAATGACAATGAAAACACAACAATCCAAAACCTATGGGACACAATGAAAGCAGTCCTGAGAGGGAAGTTTATAGCTCTACAGGCCTATCTCAAAAAACAAGAAAAAATGGTAGTAAATCATCTAAATCTACAGCTCAAAGAATTAGAAAGAGAGCAACAAGAAAACCCCAGAGTGAGCAGAAGGAAGGAGATAATAAAGATTAGAGCAGAAATAAATGACATAGAGACCAAAAAAACAATACAGAAAATCAATGAAACCAAGAGCTGGTTCTTTGAAAGGATAAACAAGATTGACAAACCTCTAGCCAGGCTCACCAAGAAGCAAAGAGAGAGGACCCAAATAAACCAAATCAGAAACGATAGAGGCGAAATAACAACAGACCCCACAGAAATACAAATGATTGTTAAACAATACTATGGACAGCTCTACTCCAACAAACTAGACAACCTGGAGGAAATGGACAAATTCCTAGGAAAGTACAACATTCCAAAACTCAATCAGGAAGAATCTAAAAATCTCAATAGGCCAATAACTATGGAAGAAATTGAAGCAGTCATCAAAAAGCTTCCAGCAAACAAAAGCCCAGGACCAGATGGCTTCTCAGGGGAGTTTTACCAAACTTTCAAGGAAGAACTAAAACCTATCCTCCTCAGACTACTACAAAAAATTCAGGAGGAAGGAACACTTCCAAGCTCATTCTATGAAGCCAGCATCACCCTAATACCAAAACCAGGTAAAGACAACACAATGAAAGAGAATTACAGGCCAATATCCCTCATGAACATAGATGCCAAAATCCTCAACAAAATCTTAGCAAATCGGATCCAGCAGTACATCAGAAAGATCATACACCATGACCAAGTAGGATTTATCCCAGGGATGCAAGGATGGTACAACATCCGTAAATCAATAAACGTAATACATCACATAAACAAATTGAAAGAAAAAAACCACATGGTCATATCAATTGATGCAGAAAAAGCATTCGACAAAATCCAACACCCATTTTTGATAAAAACTCTCAGCAAGGTGGGAGTAGAAGGATCATACCTCAACATAATAAAAGCCATATATGACAGGCCCACAGCCAACATCATACTCAATGGACAAAAACTAACACCATTTCCCCTAAGAACAGGAACAAGACAGGGATGCCCACTCTCGCCACTCCTCTTTAACATAGTCCTGGAAGTATTAGCCATTGCAATTAGACAAGAAGAAGAAATAAAAGGCATCCAAATTGGAAAAGAGGAAGTAAAACTGTCCTTATTTGCAGACGACATGATATTATACATACAAAACCCTAGAGACTCCATCAAAAAACTACTAGACTTAATACATGAATTTGGCAATGTAGCAGGATACAAAATTAACCCCAAGAAATCTGAGGCATTTCTATACACCAATAGTGAACTTTCAGAAAGAGAGATTATAAAAACAATCCCATTTACCATCGCACCAAAAAAATTAAGCTACCTAGGAATAAACTTAACTAAAGAGGTAAAAGACCTCTACTCAGAAAACTACAGGACGTTGAAAAAAGAGATAGAGGAAGACATAAAGAGATGGAAGAACATACCATGTTCTTGGATTGGTAGAATCAACATCATTAAAATGTCCATACTACCCAAAGCAATCTATAAATTCAACGCACTTCCCATTAAAATACCAATGGCCTACTTCAAAGATCTAGAACGAACTCTCCAAAAATTCATCTGGAATAAAAAAAGACCCCGAATAGCTGCAGCGATCCTGAGAAAGAACAAAGTAGGTGGGATCTCAATGCCAGATATCAAGCTGTATTACAAAGCCACTGTTCTCAAAACTGCCTGGTACTGGCACAAGAACAGACATATAGATCAGTGGAATAGAATAGAGAGTCCAGAAATTAGCCCGAACCAATATGCTCAATTAATATTTGACAAAGGAGGCAAGAACATACAATGGAGCCAAGATAGTCTCTTCAATAAATGGTGTTGGGAAAATTGGACAGATATATGCAAGAAAATGAAACTAGACCACCAACTTACACCATACACAAAAATAAACTCAAAATGGATAAAGGACTTAAATGTACGACAGGAAACCATAAAAATTCTAGAAGAATTCAAAGGCAACAAAATCTCAGACATATGCCAAAGCAATTTCTTCACTGATACAGCTCCTAGGGCAGTTGAAACTAAAGAGAAAATGAACAAATGGGACTACATCAAAATAAAAAGTTTCTGCACAGCAAAAGAAACCATCAACAAAACAACAAGAAAGCCCACTACATGGGAGAACATATTTGCCAACATTATATCTGATAAGGGCCTAATCTCCAACATTTATAGGGAACTCATACAACTTAACAAAAGGAAGATAAACAATCCAATCAAAAAATGGGCAAAGGACCTAAATAGACACCTTTCAAAAGAGGACATTCAGAAAGCCAAGAGACATATGAAAACATGCTCAAAGTCACTAATCATCCGAGAGATGCAAATCAAAACAACAATGAGGTACCATCTCACACCTGTCAGACTGGCTATCATCAACAAATCAACAAACGACAAGTGCTGGAGAGGATGTGGAGAAAAAGGAACACTTGTGCACTGCTGGTGGGAATGCAGACTGGTGCAGCCACTATGGAAGACAGTATGGAGTTTCCTCAAAAAACTGGAAATGGAACTCCCATTTGACCCTGTGATCCCACTTCTAGGAATATATCCCAAGAAACCAGAAACACCAATCAGAAAGGATATATGCACCCCTATGTTCATAGCAGCACAATTCACCATAGCTAAGATTTGGAAACAGCCTAAGTGCCCATCAGTAGATGAATGGATTAGAAAACTGTGGTACATCTACACGATGGAATACTATGCTGCTGTAAAAAAGAAGGAACTCTTACCATTTGCAATGGCATGGATGGAACTGGAGAGCATTATGCTAAGTGAAATAAGCCAGTCAATGAAGGAAAAATACCACATGATCTCACACATTCATGGATAATAGAGACCATTATAAACTTTTGAACAATAATAGATACAGAGGCAGAGCTGCCTCAAACAGATTGTCAAACTGCAGCGGGAAGGCCGGGGAGGGTTGGGGGGCAGGAGGGAAGGGGGTAAGAGATCAACCGAAGGACTTGTATGCATGCATATAAGCATAACCAATGGACATAAGACACTGGGGGGTAGGGGAGGCCAGGGGATTGTCAAGGGCGGGGAAAAATAGGACACATATGTAATACCCTTTGTAATACTTTAAGCAATAAAAAAATTAAAAAAAACAATAAAGAATTAAAAAAATTGGGCAGATACAAGCAAAAAATTAAACTGGACCACACACTTGCACCATATATAAAATGAAATCAAAATGGGTTAAAGGTCTAATTGTAAGGCCTGAAACCATAAAACTCCTGGAAGAAAACATAGGAAGTTAACTATCTGAGATCAGTCTGAGTAATATATATTTTGGTCACATCCCCTTGAGCAAAAGAAACAAAGAAATCTATATCAAACTAAAAAAAAATTCTGAATAGTGAAGGAAACTTAAAAAAACACACCTACTGACTAGGAAAATATATTCACAAAGTACATATCCAATAAGGGGTTGATATCTGAAATATATGAGAAACTAATAAAGCTCAATAACAACAACAAAACTAATCTGATGAAAAAATGAGAAGAGGACTTGAGAACAGATTTCTCCAAAGACATACAGATGGATAACAGACACATGAAAATATGCTCAACATCACTAATCACTAGGAAAATTCAAATCAAAACCAAATTGAGATACCATTTCACATCAGTCAAGATTCCTATTATCAAAAATTCAACATACAACATGTAGGCAAGAATGTGGAGAAAAGGGAACGCTTGTGTACTGTTGGTGAGACTGCAGACTGTGAAGTCCAAATGGAAAGCAGTATGGATATTTCTCAAAAAATCTTAACATATATACATATACCATATGACCCAGCAATTCCAATTCTGGATATGGATATTTATAAAAAAGAAAAGAAGAACATTAATTTGAAACATATATGCATCCTTATGTTCAATGCAGCACTAGATACAGGCAGTCCTTGGGTTGTCGGATTCGTGGTTATGTGGCCATCTTCCATTTACAGTATTTATAAAAAAGAAGTTCCATCATTTTGACATATGTACATATGTGCTTTATGTTTTTTAGTATTTATTTACCACAAGTAAAGGTCAGGAATTGTTCTCTTTCTTTTATTTATTTATTTTTTTACTGTTTAACTTCATTACTGCTGTGTATGTGCTCCATGTGAATGAAGTAGGTGCTTATGTAGGTGGGTTCCGACTTATGGAGAAAATTGTGTTACATAGCGCTCTAGGAATGGATCTCCGATGTAACCTGAGGACTTACTGTATAATATCCAAGATATGGAATCCATTGATAGATGAATGGATAAAGAAGATGTGATATTTCTCTATCTCTATCTGTCATCTGTCTTTGCAATAGAATGTTATCACTAAAAAAGAATGAAATCTTGCCATTTGCAATGACATGGATAGACCTAGAGGGTATTATGCTAAGTGAAATAAGTCAGTTAGAGAAAGAGAAATGCCATATGATTTCACTTACATGCAGAATCTAAAGAACAAAATAAACCAACAAACAAAATAGAAACAGACTCATATATATTGAGAACAGACTGACGGTTGTCAGAGGGAAGGGGATTTGGGGGACTAAGTAAAAACAGTGAAAGGATTAAGAAGTACAAATTGGTAGTCACAAATACTCACGGTGATATAAATTACAGCATGGAGAATATTGTCAATAATACTGTAATAACTGTGAATGATGCTTGATGGGTACTTGAAATATCAGGGTTATCACTCTGTAAAGGATTATGATTGTTTAATTGTTATGCCATACACCTGAAATTAACACAAAATATGTTGAATGTAAACTATAATTTAAAATAAAATTGTAAAATAAGTATATGGAATAATTTATTAAATTTTAATTTATGTGATATATATGTTAAGATGTGTGTATACAAGGCATCCCCAAAAATGTACACACACTACACTTTAACAGCTGTTAGCTCAATTTTGAAAATGAAATGCATTTTAATAAATACTTCCTTTGCCCTAGCTGGTTTGGCTCAGTGGATAGAGCGTTGGCCTGCAGACTGAAGGGTCCCAGGTTCGATTCC
>NW_005371125.1:1824676-1832708 GCF_000412655.1 Myotis brandtii | reverse complement strand
GAGATCAACCAAAGGACTTGTATGCATGCATATAAGCCTAACCAATGGACACAGACAACAGGGGGGTGAGGGCATGAGTGGGAGATCAGGGGGGTAATGGGGATAAAGACACATATGTAATACCTTAATCAATAAATAAATTAAAAAATGTTTAAACTAAAAATTATAAATTACTCAATACTATAAGGGCTGAGTGGATGACAGAGGAGTTAAACATTTTATCTGCTATCAATGATTGGATTATACTTGAAATTACTAAAGTAAATTTATTATCAGATACACACAAAAAAGCCTATTCCTCTCTGATGATAATACATTGCAAGTAGGATTTTTGAAAAAAATGTTTTAGGATTATGAATGTATTCTTTGTGACGGAAATAAATTATAAATAAATTGAAAAGGTAAACTGTATCTAATAGAACCAGGAAAACTGGAAAAAAAACATAATAGATAATGCTTATTTCAAAAAAGATGAGGTTTTAAGAGTGAAAATCTGCCTCTATATAATAAATGACAAATGTTACCAGTCTAAGAATCAAGCATAACTATTTTAAAGGCTAATGGTAAAACTAATTATAGATACAAAATTGAAGCTAATAATCTTACAATTTTTTGACATAATCATCATTCTTATGAGTTATGAAATATCTGCTCCTCACTATAAGGATGTTAGATAACCTCTCATCTAGCCTACAGTCTAAACTATAAAGTTTATTTTTATAAACAGGTAAAAGATATATTATTATTTATAATAAGACACTTGCTATTCAACTAAAGGGACTAACTGCTTCCTTAAAAATAACATATTGTCTCAATACATGTATACATCTATGAATTATATCCCTATGTATTCTCATATTATTTAATGAAGTAAAGACAGTCTCTTCAATAAATGCTGTTGGGGAAATTGGACAGATACATGCAAAAAAATGAAACTAGACCACCAACTTATACCATACATAAGAATAAACTCAAAATGGATAAAATACTTATATGTTAAGTTGTGAAAACATAACAATATTGGAAGAGGCAGTAAAATCTCAGACATCTCTCCTAACAATATGTTTACGGTTATACCTCCTAGGGCAAAGGAAACTAAGGAGAAAATAAACAAATGTGACCACATCAAAATAAAAAGCTTCTGCACAGCAAAACGAAAACCATTAACAAAATGAAAGGGAGCCCACTGTATAGGAGAACATATTTGGCAATGAAACATCTGATAAAGGTTTAATATCCAAAATATATAAGGAATTCATACAACTTAACAAAAGGAAGACAAACAATCCAATTAAAAATTGGGCAAATGACCTGAATAGACATTTCTCCAAAGATAATTTACAGATGGCCAAGAGACATATGAAAAAATGCTCAAAATCACTGATCATCAGAGAAATATGAATTAAAACGACAGTGAGGTATCACCTCACACCTGTCTGAATGGCTACCATAAAAAAAAATCAACAAACAAGAAGTGTTGGAGAGGATGTCAAGAAATGGGAATGTAGACTTCTGCAGCCACTGTGGAAAACAGTATGGAGCTTCCTCAAAAAATTAAAAATGGCACTGCCTTTTGACCCAGCATCCCCACTTCCGGGACTATATCCTAAGAAACCTGAAACACCAATCAGAAGACTGTATGCACCCCTATGTTCATAGCAGCACAATTTACAATAGCTAAGATCTGGAAACAGCCCAAGTGCCCCCAAAAAACAGGCATCTTTGTTTTTTAAGCTGGGATTTTTATATCTTGTTGACAAAATGAAATTTTCATGCTCAATGGGCTACTACACAGCTGTTAGAAGGAACAAACTCTTACCTTTGGCAATAGTATGAATGGACCTAAAGATTATTATGTTAAGTGAAATAAACCACTCAGAGAAAGAAAAATAACATGATATCACTTATATGTGAAATATAATGAACAAAATAAACTGACAAAGAAAATAAAAACAGAAGCATGGATACATGGAGAAGACTGACAGCTTTCAGAGGAGAGGAGTGATGGGGGACTGGATGAAAGAAGTGAATGGATTAGCCAAAAAACATCCTATATAATAAAAGGATAATATGCAAATTGACTGAACGGCAGAACAACTGGTCACTATGGTGTGCACAGAGCAGGCAGGCAAGCAGTTAAGGGTGATCAGGCAGGCAGGCAGGCAAGTGATTAGGGGAAATCAGGCAGGCAGGCAGGGGAGCAGGTAGGGGTAATCAGGCAGGCAGGCGAGTGGTTAGGAGCCAGAAGTCCCAGATTGTGAGAAGGATGTCTGACTGCCGGCCTAAACCAAGAGGGTCCCAGATTGTGAGGGTGCACAGGCTGGGCTGAGGGACCACCCCCCCACTGTGCATGAATTTCATGCATTGGGTCTCTAGTATATGCATAACCCACAGACACAGAAAACAGTGCAGTGATGGCCATAGGAAAGGGGTAACAAGGGGCTGGATGAAGGTGGGCAAAGGCAGGGCGGGATTGGGACATATCTAATAATGCAACAATAAAAATAAAGAAAAAAATAAAGTAAGAATTTTCTAAAGTAAGAAAAGCGCAGAAAGAATCTAGTATCTCCAATTGTTATAATCAATAAAGAAAACTGTTAAGTCCCTTAGGAATATCAAAATTAAATCTTCAATATTGGACATTTTCTTTCATATGTGTTTTAATTAGCCTTTCAAAAGCAAGCTGCAACTTTAAAATTAACCTTAATTAAACACGTATACAACTGACACAAACACAAAAAATGTGAAACATGAGAAACTTTTTTTAAAAGTCTCAAAAGTAATATTTTTTCTAAAATCAAACAGTAACAATAATAAAAAATACTTACTTATAGAGCAATTAATATATGTCAGGCATGTTTTAAGCATTTCACATGCACTAATTCACTTAATCCTCACTACAAAACTATGAGATTGCTGTTATTACCATGCCCTGCCCACCAGCAAAGAAAGAGGGAGGCCCAGGCCAGCCAAGCCATCACACTCCAGCCTGTCCCCTGCAGAGGGAGGCCACTGGTGGCAGTGGAGGCGGGGCAGCACTGCATAGATGTCAAGCAGTGGCAGCAGTGGGGATGGGGCCAGCTGCCTGCAGCCGGGGGAAGGAAGGCCCTGATAGGCCCTGATATCAAGCCAGGCCTAGAGACCCTACCAGAGGGGTTCTGGATTGTGAAGAGGGTGCACGCCAGGCTGAGGGACCCCCCCCACCAGTGCACGAATTTTTGTCCATTGGGCCTCTAGTCTACACTAATAAAAGAGAAACATGCAAATTGGTGTCACTCTGCTACCCTTCCCATAGGGTACGGAGCCCCAACCTCCCTGATGGGCCCTGTTCTGTGAGTGACAGGGGGCAGCGCCCCAACCCCCTGATTGGCCCTGCTATGTGCGTGACAGGGGGTGGTGCCGCAACCTCCTGATTGGTCCTGCGGCTCTGTGCATGACAGGGGGTGGCGCCCCTACCCCCCTGATTGGCCCTGGTCTGTTTGACAGGGTACGGAGCCCCAACCTCCCTGATGGGCCCTGTTCTGTGAGTGACAGGGGGCAGCGCCCCAACCCCCTGATTGGCCCTGCTATGTGCGTGACAGGGGGTGGTGCCGCAACCTCCTGATTGGTCCTGCGGCTCTGTGCATGACAGGGGGTGGCGCCCCTACCCCCCTGATTGGCCCTGGTCTGTTTGACAGGGTACGGAGCCCCAACCTCCCTGATGGGCCCTGTTCTGTGAGTGACAGGGGGCAGCGCCCCAACCCCCTGATTGGCCCTGCTATGTGCGTGACAGGGGGTGGTGCCGCAACCTCCTGATTGGTCCTGCGGCTCTGTGCATGACAGGGGGTGGCGCCCCTACCCCCCTGATTGGCCCTGGTCTGTTTGACAGGGTACGGAGCCCCAACCTCCCTGATGGGCCCTGTTCTGTGAGTGACAGGGGGCAGCGCCCCAACCCCCTGATTGGCCCTGCTATGTGCGTGACAGGGGGTGGTGCCGCAACCTCCTGATTGGTCCTGCGGCTCTGTGCATGACAGGGGGTGGCGCCCCTACCCCCCTGATTGGCCCTGGTCTGTTTGACAGGGTACGGAGCCCCAACCTCCCTGATGGGCCCTGTTCTGTGAGTGACAGGGGGCAGCGCCCCAACCCCCTGATTGGCCCTGCTATGTGCGTGACAGGGGGTGGTGCCGCAACCTCCTGATTGGTCCTGCGGCTCTGTGCATGACAGGGGGTGGCGCCCCTACCCCCCTGATTGGCCCTGGTCTGTTTGACAGGGTACGGAGCCCCAACCTCCCTGATGGGCCCTGTTCTGTGAGTGACAGGGGGCAGCGCCCCAACCCCCTGATTGGCCCTGCTCTGTGCGTGACAGAGGGTGGCGCCACAACCTCCCCATCGACCCTGCCTTGAGTGTGACAGGGCGCGGTGCCCCAACCCTCCAATCGGCCCTACCCTGAGCGTGACTGAGGGTGGCATCGCAACCTCCCGATCCGCCCTGCTCTGTGCATGACACGGGGCGGTGCCCCAACTCCCCAATCAGCCCTGCTCTGAGCCTGACCAGGGGCTTCACCTAGGGGTTGGGCCTGCCCTCTGCCACCCGGGAGCGGGCCTAAGCCAGCAGGTCGTTATCTTTTGAGGGGTCCCAGACTGCGAGAGGGCACAGGCCGGGCTGAGGGACCCCTCCTCCACGCCGAGTGCACAAATTTTTGTGCACCGGGCCTCCATTATCTATATAATGGCCCTGAATAAATTTTAAATAATTATACTCTAAGCATAGCTGAAAGAATGACTTAGTATATTCAGGTAAGTCATTAATGAGAATAATCATCCCTAAACTTGTATATTAAATGTATCTTTAAATGACTCATTTTCTGAAAATATAAAAAAATATAAAGATAATTTTTTTTAAACTAGAAAGGCCTCTACTGGTATATTAAAAAGAAATGATGTGGTTTATATGTCACTCAAGACATTTGAAGCTATTTCTTTATTTAAGAAATCAGATGCAGATTTCAATGTCGGCAGAAATACAAAAACCCATGGCTTGATGCCTAATTTACTTCAAATATCAAATATGTCCCAGTAACACATTCACACAGATAATTTATAAACTGACACTATTTTAAAGGACAGTAATTGTTTATTTTATCCCAGGCAGGGTCAGCCAAAATGCAATAGATTAAGGACCTGTTAAATCTATACTGTATCTGTACTCAGATCTCACATTACTCAAAGCATTCACATCATCTTGTATATCAGTACATAATAATAATTCTATACCCAAAGTAAATTCTGCAGTCACCTGCCTCAGTGCTAACTTCACTAGTACTTAGGATGCTCTTGTACAACTACAGTCTTCTGTTGCATTCATCATATTTACCAAATCTTCATTTTAATTCCCACTACTACCTCTCTGGGCCAGGTCTTTCATTGAATGGGCTCAAAAAGTATCTCCCTGAATATATTCTCTTCCATCTTATAATTTGTTCATTCAATAAATATCCATTGAGCACTTACTATGTCTGGTATTATAGATACAGTGATGATTTCAAGAGTCATTGATTCTTGTTCTCTTAGAGCTTATATCCTTTTATAATTAAAAACCTAAAATGGCTCCCACTGTTTTTGAGACAATTTCAAACTCAATATGTACATATTTAAGGTACTTCAATATATGGCTCCAAACTATTTTTGCATATATCTCTTTCAATACTATCCAATACAAGACTCAGGGAAATCTACACATTATCCTTCAAATATGAAGTATTTATTCCAAAATCTACACCATTTCTCAATGTATTTTCTTCATGTGAGTTTTTTTCACTGCCTTATTGATTATGAAGCACTATTCATCACTCTTTCAGTAATAGATCAAATCTCTGGCCTGCTATAAAAAGCCCCTTAACATTTCCAGCTAATGTTTTTTCTTATCTGAACTGTTCAGAACTTAAAATTTATACCAGTGTTTTCAAATCTCAGCTCTAAGGGGCATCAAGGAATATTGAGAATATTTTCTAGCATACTTAAGAGCAAATTATGGTTAAAAGAGATATTTACTTCAAATATCAAATATGTCTCAGTAACACTCAATAAGCTCAATACTTAACTTTTTTCTAAGTTAAAAGAGAAACTCTCAAAAGATTGCATACCATAGAAATTTATGCAAGGTATTAGTAAGGTTCTAGTAAGGTTCTACTGCCTAGGTTGCAAGATGTGTGCATGGCTGTTCATTTGAGATTTTAATTATGTATATACATATTGTATATATAATAATATGTAAATATATACTACTTTACATAACAAACATTTTTTAAAAATATAATAAAAATGTCATTATAAAAAGAAAGAAGATCATAATGAATCCATTCCTTCTGTTCACTCCTTTTTTTAAACAAAATCAGGTGCTAAATTAGAGCAAAAAAATCTAAAGGTGAACCTAGTATTTATTATCCCCTAACATGCACATTTACTGCACAAATAATCAGACTATAAATGTAATGAATTTTACTCCCATGATTAGATTATATGGCACAGTTAACTTTAAAACAGAGAAGTTATTAGAGAATCCTGCTTTAATCACATGAGCACTTTAAAAGCAAAGATATTTCTCTGGCTAGTCATAGAGGAAGAAGTCAGAAATTTTTAAAATAAGAAAGATTCAACATGCTGATGCTGGAGTGATGGACCTGACAAGGAATACGGGTCGTCTATTTAGTTGAGAATTGCCCACAATGTACAGTCAACAAGGAAAACAGTAGCCTCGGTTTAAAACTATAAGAAACCAATGACCTGAATGAGCTTGAAAGCAGATGTTTCCCCAGAGCCTATAGGTGAGGACTCAGGCTGGCCAATATCATGATTTTAGCCTGCCAGCGATCCCAGCCTTGCTTTGAAAGATTTCTGACCTACAGAATTTTGAGATTAAAAACAAAACAAAACAAACAAACAAACAAAAAACCCAACTAATGTTGTATTAAACCATTAAGTTTTTGGTAATTTTTTATACAGCAAAAGAAAACCAATACACTAATCTTGTGGAAGAGAAAAACAAATCTGAAGATGTGGGTTCAATTCTTATAATGTTTGAAAAACTAATCTCTGATAAAAAAAATACTTCTACTTGAATCATTTCTTGCTCTTAAAATGTGATCTTCTGAGCTGACACATTAGATTGTATGATGTCTAAAATATCCTACTGTAATCCGCACTGCTAAAACCTCTTTTGAACTCTATTTTTTTTTCAAATCTGACTTTTAAATACATGCTAAAAATTCTTATAATTAACTTATAAATGTATTTATAAATTCACTCATAAATGATGTTAACAAAGCCATACATATGAGAAAAGGATAACTCAAAGCACTGAAATATGCTTCATTGTTAAGACTCACATCACAGTTCATCCATAATTATGCATTGAAATGTATCTTCCCAAAAGATATGTTGATGTCTAAGTACCTCAGAACGTGAATGTATTTGGAAATAGTTATTACAATGTAACTAGTTAAGTTAAAATGAAGTTCTATTGGCATAAGACAGGCCCTTAATCCCATATGATCAGTGTCCTTATGAGAGAAGACACTCAGAAAGAAGACAGCCATAGGAAGTTGGAGACAGATAAAAATTTTGTGACCACAGCCAAGGAATAATGAGGATAACCAAAGCTGGAAGAGGAAAGGAAAGATCCTCCCAAAGAAGATTTGGAAGGAGCATAGCCTAGCCAGCACATTAGTTTCAGAGTTCTAACCTCCATAACTATATAAGTTTATAGCGCTTTGTCACAGAAAACTTAGGAAACATACAGATAGTATGTTTTTAGTGGGATGCTTCTGTAACAAATGGTTAAAAATGTGGAATTGGGAAATGGCTAAAAGGTGAAATGATTTTGAAGCGCTTAATTTCCATAATAAATAAATTTAATTGCCTTGATGAGATTGTTGGTAGAAATATGGACATTACAGGCAATTTTAGTGTAGGTGCAGAAAGGAGAGCTGCAGAGAAAGCTATCATTGTCTCAGGAAAGAAAATATATAATATATATTAATTATATATGTTATAT
>NW_005371125.1:1821891-1824588 GCF_000412655.1 Myotis brandtii | reverse complement strand
TATATATATAATGTTGTTGGAAATATGAATGTTAAAGGTGCTTCTCTTGAGGTCTCAGGTGGAAATAAAGAACCTGTTATTGGACACTGGAGAAAAAGTGATCATTGTTATAAAACGGCAGACAGCTTGTCTGAATTATGTGCTACATCGTGTGAAAAATAGAACTGGTAATCAATGAACTTTAATATTTAGTTGAAGAGATTTCCAAACTGAAGAAGGTGCAATTTGTTTTCATTGCTGCTTATAATAAAATATAAGAAGAAAGAAATATACTGAGGAAGAAACTGCTTAGCAAAAAGGAACCAGCACTTGATGATTTGGAAAATTCTCAGCCCATCCAGATAGTGTGCTATGAAAATAGGACCAAGATTGTAGCTGGACAAACATTTGCAAAGAGTTTAGTCATGGAACTTATGTGACTTATGGATCCAATCACCTATCTTAGCAATAGCCAGGAATAGAGATGGGGATTTCTAGGAAAGATCTGGGGAGAACTTTGTGTCTAGTGGGGTGGATCCCCTTGATATCCATGGAAGGAAAACAAGTTTTTGAGGATGTGATACAAGCAGAAAAACTGCCAGCCTTTATTGAAATGGACAGAGACAGGATAAAGAGAGAATGGCTCCAAGGGCAGAATCACACATGCAGAGGCTGAGCCTAATGGGATCTCATCGGGCCAAAAGGGCGGGATCTCCACCCTAGCAGGCCAAGAGGATTGATCATAAAATCACTAATGATATTTCTAAAGAACTGAAATCTAATGGCATTTGCCCTGTTGGGTTTTAGACTTAATTGGTCATCACAACACTTTTTTTTTCTTTCCAATTTTTCCCTTTGAGAATGGGAATATCTATCCTATGCCTTTCCTAACATTATGTTTTGGAAACAGATGACTGGTTTCACAGGTCCACAGATAGGAATTTTGTTCCAGAATGGATCATACTTAGAGAAATCTCACCTACACTTGATTTAGAACATAAGATTTGGGACATTTTGAGTTGATCATATTTATATGAGATTTAGAACTTAGAGTGATGCTGAGATGAATCACAATTATAAGATATTTTAAGATGAATATATCTTTCACATGGGAAATATATTAATTTTAGGGTGGATTGTTGTGGGTTGAATTATGTCCCTCCAAAAAGACAGATTGAGATCCTATTCCCTAGTACCTCTGAAGGTGAACTTATTTAAATATAGGGACATTAAAGATTTAATTAGGTAATTTAAAATGTGTTCATGCTTTTTTTATTGATTTCAGAGAGAAAGGGAGAGGGAGAGAGAGATAGAAACATCAATGATGAGAGGGAATCATTGACTGGCTGCCTCCTGCACACCCTCCACTGGAGATCAAACCCACAACCCGGGCATGTGCCTGACCGGGAATTGAACTGTGATCTTCTGGTTTATAGGTCGACTCCCAACCACTGAGCCACGCCTACCAGGCTGAGGCCATTCTTCAGTAAGGTAGGCCATTAAGCTAATATGACTAATGTATTCATTAATAAATATAAATGTTCTGATGTCATTTACTAAATCTGAAAACTCTGAAAAAACAAAAGTGAAAATAAAATAGAAAGAGAAGAGCCATATGAAGATGGAAACAAGTTATATTTATGCTTCCACAAGTCAAGAAACACATGGGGTTGCCAGAAACTGAAATAGGAAAGAGAGCTTTCCCTAAAAGCTTGATTGAGAGCATGACCCTGCCAATACCTTGATTTTAGATTTCTACCATCCAGAAATATGAGAAAATGAATTTATGTTTTTTTTAAGCCACACGTTTGTGATACTTTCCTATGGAAGCACCAGGAAACTAATATAGCCATTATGCAAAAAATCTGTAAAGACAACATGTAAATGTAAATAGTAACCTGACAATTCTTATTAGGTATAGAATCCAAGCCTTGTGGAATCCTTCATATTTAGGAGCTGTTCCATTTTTTTTTATTCTAAAGCCCCCACCCCCCCTCCCCACTGTGCCCTGCTACTCTGAGTCCGTGTTCCATTTTTTACTTATATCACTCTGAAATCTACAGCAGTTCCATGCTTATATTATCTTGAAGGGATAGGAAGTGACATCATAATGTAATCTATTATCATTTTTCATTTAATAAAATAAAAGTTGGTGTTATTGGCTCATTTCTTACCTTAGTTGAGTTCAATAAGGACATACACAATTTTGTTATTTGAGGTAAGCCAAGTGAAAACATCTGTTTAGATGGCATATATTGCTTTATGATGCCTTTAATGTTTCACTTCTTATTAGTATTGCCCAATAGGATAAAATTTCTGGTTGTAAACCTCATGTTTTAAAACTAAAGGATCTAAATTCAATCAAGAACCAAAAATAAGGATGCAATTCATTGTTTGCTCATGGCTTTCCCATATATATAGTGAAACATCTCTTAAAATCTAACTCCCAAATAACTGTTAAATGGCAATTGAAATATTTTAAAATTAGACATTAGTTCAGCCATTTATTCATTAATTTCTTGGTAGAACTATATTGAATAGTAAAAACCTTTACATTTGAAAATCTTATGAAAGTTTTTCTTATTCTCAATTGCCACATAGCTGATCTCAATATAAAAGAGATAGAGGAAGACATAAACAGATGGAAGAACATACCATGTTCATGGATTGGTAGAATCAACATCATTAAAATGTCCATACTACCCAAAGCAATCTATA
>NW_005371125.1:1816007-1820329 GCF_000412655.1 Myotis brandtii | reverse complement strand
AAGTAATAAAAAATAAAAATAAATAAATAAATATAGATGATAGGTATATGATATAGATGATGGATTATAGAGATGATATAAAGACTTCATTTAGAATATTTTGCCAAAGAATTTTATTTTCCTCTGGAAGTAACAGAATACAACAAAAGTAGGTACTCTATTATTAATATAACCAGGGATATAATAATCTGCATATCTTGATAGCTAGTCACTAGCCTGCTCCATTGGTTAGCCATTATATATCACTAGAGGCCTGTCCATGAAATTCATGCATGGGGGGAGGGGGGGTGTCCCTCAGCCCAGCCTACACCCTCTCCAATCTGGGATCCCCCAGTGGGATCGGGCCTAAATGGGCAGTCAGACATCCCTCTCACAATCCAGGACTGCTGGCTCCCAACCGCTTGCCTGCCTGCCTACCTGATTGCCCCTAACCACTTCTGCCTGCCAGCCTGATCACCCCATAACCACTCCCCTGCCAGCATGATTGATGCCTAACTTCTCCCCTGCCAGCCTGGATGCTGCCAACTGCCCTCCCCTGCTGACCTGGTCACACCCAACTGCCCTCCCCCTGCTGTCCATCTGTGGCAGCCATCTTGTGTCCACATGGGGGTGGCCATCTTGGTTTTGGAGTGATGGTCAATTTGCATATTACCTCTTTATTATATAGGATGATATTAGGAAGAAAATCAGAAATCTTAGTTCTTCAAGAGAGTTGGGATATTGTGAAAGAAATGCAAGAGGTTTGGAGGAAAATACTAATACTTGAGAGAACTCCTAATATAGGCCAAACATTGAATTATCTATACTAATAAAAGGGTATTATGCTAATTAGACCAGACAGCTTCCAATGTCCTTCCGGACATCTTTCCAGATAAAGCCACAGCGGCTGCAAGGGCTGAGGACCAGCAGCCACGGCAGCTGTGAGGGCCAGTCCAGCACCACAGTCCCTTTTGCAGAGGCCACGGGAGAAAGCACCACAAGAGAAGGCAGAAGGGAGAAGGCAGTGGTGTGGGTGAAGGGAGAAGGGAGAAGGCTGGCACCATGTGAGAAGGCAGAAGGGAGAAGGTGGCAGTTAGGCAGTTAGGGGAATCAGGCCAGGAAGGGAGAGCAGTTAGGGGGATCAGATCAGGAGGGGAGAGCAGTTAGGGGGATCAGGACAGGAGGGGAGAGCAGTTAGGTTTTTAGGGGGATCAGGCTGGCAAGGGAGAGCAGTTAGGGGGATCAGGCCAGCAGGTGAGAGCAGTTAGGTGGATTAGGCTGTCCGGGGAGAGCAGTTAGGGGTGATCAGGCCATCAGAGGAGTAGTTAGGGGCAATCAGGCTGACAGGGGAGCACTTAGGAGCATTAGGGAGGCAGGCAGGCAGAGGTGGTTAGGAGCCAGTGGTTCCAGATTGGGAGAGGGATTCCGGATTGGAGAGGGTGCAGGCTGGGCTTAGGGACCCCCACCCTGTGCACAAAAATCGGGCCTCTAGTATAGATAGATAGATAGATAGATAGATAGATAGATATAGATAGATAGAGATATAGAGATATATAGATATAGATAGATATAGATATAGATAGCTATAGAAATAGATATATAGATGTAGATAGATAGATATATATAGATATAGATATAGATATAGATATAGATATAGATATAGATATAGATATATCTGTAAGTGATATTCATAATAATAAATATTATTACATAGGTGTAATTAATCATCATCTTTGGCTCAAAAAATAATTAACTTGCTTGTCATTGCTCAATTAATAGGTAGCAGAGCTAATAAACACTGGTTTGCATGCCACAAAAGACTATAACTTTTCAGCTATATTTAGTATCCCTTGATAAAAGACAATTTAGCATCTATATACTGAGACATAAGAAATAACTTCTAGGCAAACCAGTCCCCAAATAAAGTACTATAATCTGTGGCACAGTATTCTAGTATTGATATCACTTAAGTGAACTTAAGTTCTAAATAAAGCCTTGAAATTGGTGTAGGAAAACAATGATTTTAATTATTTTCATTTTCAAAGAACATTGAAATGCAATAATCCAGGATTATGGGGTCAAAATGACATAAAATATAATGGTGATTTATATGGGGCAGTGCAGTGCTAAGCATGGTTTGTCCTGATCCATATTATTATAATCTGTAAGCTAGTCTCAATCTTCCCTTGATTTGACTTTATAAGCTTAACAATGCAAACTCAGGGGCCTATCAAGTTTGAAGTAGTTTGGTGTTGAAGCATCTTTCAAATTAAGAAATCATGATATTCCTTTTTATATATTGTGTTCTTCAGAAAACATAATTTGGGAAATATTTACTATTTATAACTTATTCAAATTAGAAAATTTTTATCTCTAGAGCCTTGAGAAAAATTATGTAGCATTATATAATACTAGAGGCCCGGTGCACGAAATTCATGCGCTGGTGGGGGGGGGTCCCTCAGCCTAGCCTGCACCCTCTCGCAGTCCGGGAACCCTCAGGGTATGTCCACCTGCCAGGTTAGGCCCGTTCCAACAGTTGGAAATTCCTTTCACAGTCAGGGACACCTCACTCCTTACTGCCCGCCTGCTTGCTGTTCCTTACCACTTGACTCGCTGCTCCTTAACACTGCCATGGAGGCAGGAGAGGCTCTTGTCACTCCCACTGCACTCGCCAGCTGTGAGCCCTATCTTTCTGTGTAGCTGTCTGTGATCCAACTGCTCTCTTCCTTCTCATTTAGGGCGAGCAGCATGTGAGGACAGATTGTGCTGTCATGGAACGAAGAAGGCTGCCTGGAGCTGTGGGGAGTGGCTGGGCCCACAGGATGAGAGGTGGACACAGAGGACATTATCTCACCCAATTGTGGGGCGGGCTGGCTAGCCTTCATCTGCCTGACCCCACCCAGGCAGGGACCGAACAGGGTGTCTGCCTCTCCATTCTCCATCCTTCTATCTGTGACATCTGTCATCCTTGCCAGGCCTCCCACAAAGTGAGTTCAGCTCAATCCCTGAATGTAAAAGGGCACGGGGTGGGGGGGAGGCTCTTATCCAGTGCCCCCCAATTCCCAGCGACAGGACCTGGTCTCAGGATGGTGGCCACAGCTGCAGAACATAGATCTGTTTCAAGAAAAGTTGGGAATGCAGACTTTCGTATGAGCCCCTATTCCAAAAGATGGCAGTTTATTCACATTGTGGCAAAGACACCTTCAAGAGTAACATAAGTGGGTAAAGTCAGAGCCAAACCAGGCCATTTTCTTATCCAATCTCTCTGAGGTGCATGGACAGAACCAAGTCTCAGCTCTTCACAGGACACTTCGGGTTTTTTTAAGCCTAAAGGACAGTAGTCTGTCTCCATTCTTATTCTTTGGGATTTTTTCATCGTAGGATATAAGGATACGTACATTGGGTCAATCCTCTAGAGATACAGTATTCCGGTTGCACCCATGTGATGATGACAGTGACTCTCAGAGGGAGGGAGCCAAGAGATGGGGAGCAGGCAATTCTGAAAACCAACGCAAAGGTTCAGAACATGAAAGAAGTACTTGGTGTTCTGCTGAGAAACTTGGCTCCTTCCTCTGTGGTCAAACAACTGTCACACACCAGGCAGTCACTCAGAAATATCTTGACATTGGCCCATTTATGGAATTCTCCCTTCTCTCCGTTCTCCTGAGCCGGACTCCAGACACGTTGACTGCGACATTCTCTTGGTCATTTTTTTTTTCCCAAAACGTTACAAAGTTTATATGAATACTAGAGGCCCGGTATGAAATTTGTGTCCCTAAGCCTGAACTGCCCCCTCTCCAATCTGGGAGCCCTCAGGGGATGTCCTACTGATGGCTTAGGCCCGCTTCCCATGGTTCTCTGCTCTCTCCAGGGCCTGCCTGCTCCACACCACAGTGACTGCCAAGCAAGCCATGCTGGGTGCTGCCTGCGGGCCACACTTGCCTTCTCCCCGGTTGCTGCAACTACAGTTAAGCAGGCCATGCTGGGTGCTGCCTGGAGGTGGCGTTTGCCTGCTCTGGGGTCACCACAGCAACAGCCAAGTGGGCCGTGCTGGGAGCTGCCTGCGGGCCACACTTCTCTGCTCCCGGGTCGCCACACTGATGTCCAAGTGGGCCGTTCTGGTACCTGCCTGTGGCTGCACTTGCCTGCTCCTGGGTCCTCGCCACAACGGCCAAGCAGGTCGTGCTGGGAGCTGCCTCCTACCTGCTGTCAATCTCCACGGAGGGGTTAATTTGTATACTCACTCCTGATTGGCTGGGGAGCATAGCAGAGGGATGGTCAATTTACATGTTTCTCTTTTATTATATAGGACTAGAGGCCCGGTGCACAAAAATTTGTGCACT
>NW_005371125.1:1813130-1814576 GCF_000412655.1 Myotis brandtii | reverse complement strand
GAAACACTGTTTCAACTCCAGCTCTGAGATCCGGGCTGGCTGAAAGCAGGTTTCTGGGGTTTTGTTTAGCTTCTATATTTGTAACAATGTTTCAAACTGCAAGCTCAGAGGCCGGCAGTGGCAGGCGGGGAATGTTGGCTTCCTCCGTCACTGAATCAAGCAAGCCTCATGTTTGTTTCAAGCTGCCTGGCTGCCGGCCGCCATCTTGGCTGGCAGTTAATTTGCATATCACCCTGATTAGCCAATTGGAAGGGTAGCGGAGGTATGGCTAATTACCATGTTTCTCTATTATTATTAGTGTAGATAACATACAAAGATACAGCCTCCTTTGTAGGAACAGGGAAGGAATGGTGGTCACATAGAGCTCCAGCAAGCACCAGCTGTAGGAAGGGCCAATGGGGAGACAAGGTTGGTACTGGGGCCAAGGCCTTAGAGCTGTTGCTGTGGAAGTAGGGATGCCCTCTGAGTGCCACGTTCTGAGGCTGAACTAATTGGTCAAGCTGAGACAGAGGTGGTTGGTCATATCTGCCATCTTTGCTGCTGTTTACCCTTTCCCACCCACTTTGAAAGCCGATATGTCTGTGTGAGACAGTGGTGAGAGGTAGCAGGGAAGGGCTCTTATACATACCCTTCCGTGGGGGCCACATGTGAAGGAGGCCGGGGGGCTGGGTAGGGATGGGGCACCATGGCCCCAGCCTCTTAGGAATCCCTGTCTGTCCTCTGCAGTGAACATGGAGGACTCTGAGGAGGGGCCAGGCCAGGCCAGGCCAGGTGACCATCTTGAGTTCTGGCTGAGGTGATGGTCCTCACTCTGAGATGCCTTCTAACTGGTGATGGACCCAGGCCTGATTCCCGCCACTGCAGGCGCCCAGGACCCAAGGCTGACTCCTGTGCTGCGGCGCCCAGCACACAGGCCTAAATCCCGTGCTGCAGGTGCCGGAGACACAGGCCTGACTCCCACTGCTGCTGGTGCCTGGGTACAGAAAACCACCCTGCTGTGTGCGCAGCCTTCTGCTGGTCTGTTAATATGCAAATTGGTTGTTACTTTGACACTGTTAGGACCAATTTGCATATTACCTCTTTATTATATAGACTAGTAGCTCGGTGCACGAAATTTGTGCACTGAGGTATGTGGGGAGAAGGGGCCCCTCAGTCTGGCCTTCACCCTCTCCAATCTGAGACCCCTCAGGGAATGTCCAACTACCTGTTTGTGCCCACACTTTTAACAGATAACAGCTCCATTGTTGTTCCTTTCTTATGCTTAAAACCATTGGAATTAGTAGGTATTCAAAGTGTGTATACATTTTGGGGGGACACCCTGTATATCTCTAGTCAGTGGTGAAAAAAACCAACAGCAGATTTGGAACCCCCAGACAGGGAACCTTGCTCATTCCCCACATGTCTCCCCACTTCACTTTCCACCTTCGTGGGCAGCAGGAGAATCAA
>NW_005371125.1:1806693-1811711 GCF_000412655.1 Myotis brandtii | reverse complement strand
CTTCCGCTGGTTTGTTTGCGTTCTATAATCGAAACAATGTATAACTCCAGTTCTGAGATCCTGGGGTTTTGTTTAGCTTCTATATTTGTTACAATGTTTCAAACTGCAAGCTCAGAGGCCAGCAGCACAGGCAGGGAACGTTGGAGTCCTCCGTCACTGAAGTAAGCAAGCCTCCCTGTTCGCTTCAAGCTGCCTGGCTGCCGGCCGCCATTTTGGCTGGCAGTTAATTTGCATATCGCCTTGATTAGCCAATGGGAAGGGTAGCGGCCATACGGCTAATTACCATGTTTCTCTTTTATTAGATAGGATGAGTTCTAGCTTTATGGCAATGCTTTTAATAACAATTAATCCCCAGAGTATGTCAGAGTTCACATTTTAAAGAATTTACTCTTACCTATAGAAGAAATGGCTTTCAGATATTGATTTTTATATTCATGAAACTGTATATGATCATATCTTTAATATTAATGTGTCTTTACTCTCTAGAAAGTAGACGCTACAGCTAAAGAAGTACCAAAAAGAAATACTTTCTGATAGCTAAAAAACAATCTTGAAATCATACTATTAATATAAATAACTATTCTTAGATAAAGAAATTGTAAGATCTCACACACATTTCCTTCTTTTTCTTTTGTTTTCTATAGGACAAAGAAAGTCTGAATCATATTTCACAGATAATATTTAACAATTTTAGAGTTTGGATTTATTGTAACACTGTTAAAAAATATAAAGCCCTGAAATTCCTTAAAAGGCTTATGTTTTGTTTGTTTTATGTTTGTTTTATGTTTATATCATTTATATTTTATGTCCATAGACTATATCTACTTACTTCTCATATACTACTTTATTTTTTATTTTATATATTCAACTTATAAGGGCTTTTGTTTCATATTTTCCTCTCAATGAGTACTTGCAACACAAGCAACCCCGTAAATGAGATGAAATATTGCAGGTGTGTTCATTCTGATAAGATATACTTAATAAATATGTAAATCAATCAATTTATCTCTCTTCTCAGGCAGAAAGGGTGTATGAATTCATAAACATCACTGTAAATTCTGCGGAGTGCACCAAAAGTATTTCCAGAAAGTATTGGAGAGAAAATTTAAATGCTATGTTTGTCATAGGGACATACAATATTGGCATAATCATATATAGTAACTTATTCCACATTCAGAAGCAGCAAGACAGCTCTTAAACCTACCATTGTTTACTGTTTCCAGCTGTTTCATAAAACAGAGGATGAGTGAGTACAACCAGGTTCAACATTATAATATGCCATTCTGGTATAGTCTGACATAGGAGGTAAACATGCTACATGAACTCTCTTCATCTGATTACAACAGTGAATAATTTTTGTCTAACTTGATACAACTGGCAGCCTTACACACTTTGCATAGTGTACGTTATGAAAACATGCACAATCATTTGTGAAATTTCAAAGGAAACCAATCTAAATAAGTACAAACATAAATGGAAATATTTTGTGACTATGTCTATAAGAGAAAATGATGTGGAAACCTGATTAAAAATATACAAATAAGTAAATATTTTAACCCAATTCCATGGGTATTTTGAACAATGGTATTACTATGGCATAGATTATCCAGATATTTTTTCAAGTAATGTTTTTTAACTTTTCTTACACAGTACATGTTTGTTTGTTTTTTACAATAGTTTGTGTATTATAACAAGTCTCTTGATTTTCAAACCTTGATTTTTGCATAGTTTTTAGTGGCTTAAATAATGTATCATAAAGATTTATAAAATTAAGCCAAGTAAAAAAGGAAAAAAAATCTTATATTAAGTGAAATTCTATAAAATAAAAACATATGGATGTTCAAACTGTGTCACAGTAACATTCTATCCAGTCTAATATTCTCCCTCAGAGAAAAGAATGTCTTGGATGGACAGATGGATTCTTGGATGTTACCTCTAAAATGTTAAGCAAAACAATTATAATACCTATCTTGATAATGCATTATAATTTGCAAGGTCTATTGACTTACATATCCACCAAAACTCTATGAATTATTTTTCACAATTATAGAAAATAACAAAAGGCAGATGACAGTTCTAATGGAGATAATTTCTATAATCCTTTCATATATGAGGAAATAAGAATCTAGCCCTAGATTCCTAAGGAAACTAAATAAAAGCCAGGTCCAGTGTTAAAATATGGTGGCTCCTATATATTTTAACTACCTTACATCCATGAGCTTGCTAGTTTCCTTAAAATATATTTTAGATCAAGGGTAAGGAACATCTGGCCTGAGGGCTGCATAAGGCCCAAGAAATAATTTGGTCTGGCCCTGCCAAACCAATTAATTAAATGTTTGAACAAATAGAGCAGGCTAATTTTTAAGTTGATAATTTTGTATGGCTCATGTTGTTATAAATATCCAAATGACCCTTGGCAGAAAAAAGGTTCCTCAACCATGTTTTACATCTATCTGTAAAACTCTTTAAATGTTTATTTAAATTATTTTGTGTGGTTTTTTTGCAGCATTTATTGAGCATAATAAAATTCAATTACTATTCTTCACTTGCCATAATCTTGCCTTCCCATTCACAATCCATCCAAATTATAGTAGTCTCAAATGTTGTGAAAAAGTTTGCATTCAAGTAATGATTCTTTAAATTTATGATTTTATAGATTTCAATAAGTTTTCTCAGATTATGTCATTCTAAATGAAGTTATAATTTTCCCAGTAAATTACTAAGAATATTATATTAATTGATTGCCTAAAATAATTATTGTTTTAAGTTTTACCTGAAAAAAAAAGCATTAGTATTTTTACTCAACTAACGCCCATTTACTTAGGAAGAAAATCATTTTAACTGAACTCTTTGTAAATTTTAGAAGAGAAGCACCTCTTTTTGTATTGCCTATTTGGGCATATAAAACTAGTCTGCAAGAGGCAAAATAATAGTCATTTCATCCAAAATAAACAATAATACTGAAAACCACAGTAGATGAAATGATTGTGCAGCTAAGTATATTAATTATTCAGATGATTCTCTAAGGAATTTATAGCAAGAATTATAAGCCTCTATACAAACAAAAATTAGTTTATTATTGTGTCCAAATAATTGTTCTACCATTTTTATCAGGCAAACCACAGGTGTAAAAATGATCAGTTAATAAACGCATTTTTATTACAAGTTTAAAAAAATTAGAGGCTTAGATATTTACCATTTCAGTTGGAAAAATAATACTATTAAAACATTTAAAGTAGTAAAATATATTAGTTTTAATGTTAGAAACACACAAAGAGTAAAGTTGCTGATAGTTGGATTTGTCAGAAAAGCTCCTTTATTATAAGTAGTTTACAAGTTCAAAGAATGATATTCTTTGAAGAGTAGCTTATTCTGGATTTTATTATGGGAAATTATTAAAAATAGCCAAGAAATTGGTCATTTGTTAATTCATTATGCAGTTATTTGAGTTTACTATCATCAAAATAAAAAGGTAACCCACTGTGTGGGAGAACATATTTGCCAATGATATATCTAAAAAGGATTAATTTCCAAAGTACATAAAGAACTGATAGCCTAACTGGTTTTGGCTCAGTGGATAGAGCGTCAGCCTGCGGACTGAAAGGTCCCAGGTTCGATTCCGGCCAAGGGCATGTATTTTGGTTGCGGGCACATCCCCAGTAGGAGTTGTGCAAGAGGCAGCTGATCGATGTTTCTCTCTCATCGATGTTTCTAACTCTCTATCCCCTCTCCCTTCCTCTCTGTAAAAAATCAATAAAATATATAAAAATAAAATAACAAATAAATAAATAAATAAAATGACTTATTTTTAAAAAAAGAACTTATACAACTAAATACAAGGAAGACAAATAAACCAATTTAAAAAATGGGCAAAGGACCTGAATAAGCACTTCTCTAAAGAAGACATACAGATGGCCAGTGGGCATATGGAAAAATGCTTTTGATCACTAATTATCAGAGAGATATAAATTAAAATTACGAGATATCACTTCACACCTGCCAGAATGGCTATCATCTACAAGTCAACAGCAGTGTTGGCAACAATGTGGAGAATAGGGAACCCTAATGCAGACTGATGCAGCCATTATGGAAAATAGTATAGAGATTCCTCAAAAAGTAAAAAAAAAAAAAATGGAATGGCCCTTTGTTTTTTGTTTTTTTAATTTCTTTATTGATTAAGTTATTACATATGTGTCCTTATCCCCACATTACCCTCCATACCCTCCATGCCCTCACCCTCCTGTTGTCTGTGTCCATTAGTTAGGCCTATATGCTTGCATATAAGTCCTTTGGTTGATCTCTCCCCTGCCGGGGTTCTTGTCCCAGCATCAAGAAAAGTTCAGGAATCTGGAGAAGGCGCTGTCTGTAGATGACATAGGAATCCAGAGACTAATAAAGAGTCCGGAGAGGAGATATAATTTTGAAAGGCATTGAGGGTCAGAGGACCTTCAGCTAAAGGAACTGAAGACTACCTCCTTGTCTAGGACCCTTGCTTTTATTAACACAATTTGTCCTAAGGCAAGGTGGAGATAATACACTTCAAAGGGTAAGGTTTCAAAGGGTACAGAAGCATTGTCAATTTGGGGGAATTAGCCTACAGCTGTTCATGTGTTTGGCCAGTAGGAGGCAATAACATGCAGATTAAGATGCCTGTTAGCTGTCTGGCAGCCACCCAATTATCCCTTTTCAGGTTTGGGAAAATGCCTTTAGCCATTCCCAACAGGTGACTACACTTGTGACTCAACACTGTTGAGTCCCCACGTCTTGTCAACCTTTTGATTAAACTTTTGAAATTATGACATGCTGGAATTGGTCGCCGGCACTCCCCCTTACCCCACCCTCCCCTATCTTCCCTCTGAGGTTTGACAGTCTGATGCATGCTTCTCTGTCTCTGTTTTTGTTCATCAGTTTATGTTGTTCATTATATTCCATAAATGAGTGAGATCATGTGATATTTATCTTTCTCTGAGTGGCTTATTTCACTTAGCATAATGCTCTCCAGCTCCATCCATGCTGTT
>NW_005371125.1:1798375-1803911 GCF_000412655.1 Myotis brandtii | reverse complement strand
TTATGCTAAGTGAAATAAGCCAGTCAGAGAAAGATAAATATCACATAATCTCACTCATTTGTGGAATATAATGAGCAAAATAAACTGATGAACAAAAACAGATCCAGAGACAGAGAAACATTGATCAGACCGTCAAACCTCAGAAGAAAGGTAGGGGAGTGTGGGGGTAAGGGGGAGAGATCAACCAAAGGACTTGTATGCATGCATATAAGCCTAACCAATGGACACAGACACCAGGGGGGTGAGGGCATGATTGGGGGGTGGGGGTCAATGGGGGATAAGGACACATATGTAATACCTTAATCAATAAAGAAAAAGAAAACAAAAATAATAAATTCATTATTATTATTTCATGTATTTTCTGTTTCCTTTTCTTTTTTCTTCCCATACTAGTTCTTTTAGCTTCCTCCTTGCTTCCATATAGCCATATTTTTGTCTTCTTTCTCCTTTTTTCTTTATATCCCCTCTAAGGCTTTGGTTATGTGTCTTTTAGTATTCTTTCAATTTTTTCTTTACTTTGTTTTCTCTTCTTTTTCCTTTTTAGTCCTTCATATTGTTGTTGAATTGAATAGCTTCATTTTCGTGGTATTTTCAATTTGGTCCTGTTGTGTCTTATTCTGTTCTGTTAGCACTTGTATAACAGCTGGCACAACAACATTGTTGTTGAGTCTCACTGGAAGAAAGCCAGAGGGGAGATCCCTCCCATGAACAGGACCATAACAATAACGTTCCAATTACAACAGGAGAGCCCAAATAATGCACAAGGTGGCATTCCTAGAGCATCCAGTTCAGGAGTTCAAAGAGACTGCACCACTGGATACTCAAGACACTTTATATATAAGGCAATAACACAAGGAATGGGAAGCATAACAGTTCTATCTATTACATATAATCAAATATAAAGAGACAACTAAAGTGGGGGGAAAAGGAACAACCTCCAAAAGAAAGAAAAGAAGGGATCTCCAGAAAAAGAACAAAATGAAATGGAGGCAAGCAACCTATCATACATGGAGTTCAAATTAATGATCATAAAGTTGCTCAAGGAGCTCAATGCAAATAACAAAAACATGAAAGGAAAATGGAGGCCATGAACAAGAAACAGACAGAAATGAAGAATGAAATATCTGACATCAAGAACACACTGGAAGAGATTAAAAGTAGATTGGATGAAGCAGAGGATTGAATCAGCGATTTGGAAGACAAGGTAGAAAAAAATGCCTAATTAGAGCAGCAAATAGAAAAAACAATTAAAAAGCAGGAAGATGGCTTAAGGGAGCTCTGGGACAACATGAAACATAACAATATCCACATTATAGGAATGCCAGAAGGGGAAGAAGGTGAACAAGGAACAGAGAACCTGTTTAAAGAAATAATAACAGAAAACTTCCCCAACCTGGTGAAGAAAAATGTCACACAAGTTCAGGAGGCACAAAGAGTTGTGAAATAACAACTGACACCACAGAAATTCAAAGGACTGTAAGAAAATACTATGAACAACTATATGACAAAAAGCAAACTGGACAAACTAGAGGAAATGGATAAATTCCTAGAAAAATATAACCTTCCAAAACTTAATCAGTAATGATCAGAAAACCTTAATAAACCAATAACAACTGATGAAATTGAAGCAGTAATAAAATGTTTCCAGCAAAAAAATCCCTGGACTGGATGGCTTCACAGGGGAGTTTTATTAAATATTCAAAGAAGAAATAATACTTGAAGCAGAAGGTCCCTCGGGGGTGAGGACAACAGAGCCCCAACCCGCTAGGGCGTCTGCATGCACGACTCCGGAGACCAGGTTCAGTGACGCAGATCCGTTTTATTGTGGAACTACAGGGGTATATATAGCATGAGGGGACCAATCAGAGGGAGACACGTTGCTACAGGCGACCAATGGCTGAAAGGCTGGGGTACTGTGCACGTGGCTCTAGGAGTTCGTTCAGGCAGGCGTTGCTACTTCCTTGTGTGCAGAGGAAGCATGTCATGGTGGAGTGTGCTCACACCGTTGCATCAGCTGCAGCGCTGAGATATACTTCCCGAGCTCTACGTACAAATACTTATCTTCATCAAACTGTTATAAAAAATCAAGGAGGAAGGAACACTTCCAAGCTCTTTTCATGAGAATGGCATTATCCTAATTACAAAACCAAATGAAAACACTACAAAGAAAGAGAATTTTAGGCCAATATCTTTGAGGAACACACATGCTAGCATTCTCAACAAAATATTAGTAAATGAGATCCAGTAATACATTAAAAAGATTATATATAATGACCATGTGGGATTTATTCCAGAGATGCAAGGCTGGTACAATATTCACAAATCAATAAACATGATACATCACATAAATAAATTAAAAGAGAAAAATCACATGATCATATCAAGAGAGTCAGAAAAAAAAAACATTCGACAAAGTCCAACACCTATTTTTGATAAAAACTTTCAGCGTAGTGTGAACAGTGGGATCATACTTCAACATACTAAAGCCATATATGATAAATCAACAGCCAACATTATAGTCAATGGGGAATAACTAAAATAATTTCCCCTAAGAACCAGAACAAGACAGGATTTTCTGATTTCAAAACATATATGAGAAATTTAATACCAGGAATTGACATTTTCTATGTAACATTAAAATTCATCTTAGGTATGCTTCATTATTTCCTACACACATTCCTATAAGTGCTTTTCTTCATTTCCATATGTAATAGTCAATATCATCAATTTGTGTCTATATCAGTTTTTTAAATTATAACATTCTAGTCTATAACAGAACACCGTTTCATAAAATATTTCCTAAATGGGAAGCTGTTATAATTATTTTATCTTTAATAAAGTAAAACACATAAAAATTGAGTGGAAAGCTCATAGAACAGACTGCTCTATAAACAAAGCAGTAGTGGGTACATAGTAATAAAGCCATAGACATTTGTCACTCAAAAAATATTAACCTACCTAAACACCTCTGTTCTTCTGAAAAACTGCTAAAAAAATAAGAAAAAAAATAACCCACCATCAAATTCCCTATAATGGGTGAATAACAGAAAACCATGAATTCCTTAGTGACAGGACTTCACCCAAGAACAATACTATGACTGTTTTAATTTTGTTTATGTAACATTTGTACTAAACTTTTTAAATATTTTAATGTTATACTTTATGAAAAATTAAAACCTAGCTTCTTTACTAAACAAATGAATCTTCCTAAATGGATATTTACAATTCAGAATATTGCAGCTTTAAATTTTGTCACACTTTTTTGTTTCTCAATGTTTATTTGTTTCTGTTTCTGTATCTCCTCCATTTCAATAGCAATTACTAGTTTACATTTGATCCTGCATAATGTAGAAAAATTTGTTACATAAAGACAAGAGTATGAATGAAAGTATGAGAAGAGAATGTAGAAAGGTACGAAATGGAGGAGAAAAGGAGATGCTCAGGTGTACAAAGGTGGTTTAGTTCAGGCAGGTTCTAAGTAAAAATGTAAGAATTATCTACCTGTCCTTTCCACAGTTCTCTCTATTCCCTTCATTCCTCACAATCCCCATTCTTAACACACACACACACACACACACACACACACACACACACACCTTATTATATATTCGCAGCTAAGGTGTTCTGGGTTTAAGGTAAAATATTTCCCCTAAGCATTTGGCCTAATCATATCTTAAACATTTGTTCATATATATGTATTGAGCTTTTTTGTGTTAATTGCTGTGAAGACAAGTACTTTAATCTGATGCTGCAGCTAAAGTGTGGGCAAGGAGCCAGGTTAAAACTGAGGTAAAGCCTAATTTCCTGGAGAAATCAAGAAGGCATTCCTAGAGAAAATACAATTTAAGCTAGGTCTTTGATGATTAGTAAGGTTCTCCTGAACCCAGGAAAGCCATTAGGACCTAAAGCATTCTAAAAACTGCTTTAACACATTCACCATGCAGAAAGGTGATGATTGAGCCATTTTTAGTGTGCCAGGGAGTCCTTGAGGACAGGGAGAAGTTATAGCACTCTTCAAATTATAGCAAAAATGTGGCCTTATAGTCTTCCTACTTGAAGATACTCCTTTCTTAAGTCATTCTAAGACTCATCTTCAGGAAGCCTGTGTACCAGTGTGTTATCTGGCTTTATTCCCTAGCCCTCAGGTAATGTAAATGGCATAGAATCAAATGGAACAAGAAAAAAAATGTCAATTTATCTGGATGTATTAAACCATGAGAAGCAATAACATGACTATTGGAGCTGACAGAAAAGCATCAGGTAAACTTTAAGAAAAATTTAAAGATAAGTTAATGTGTGGTAATTCACTTTGGAAAAAAATAAACTATTTTACCTATGCTTTTATTTAAGACCTAGGGACAAGACTTGGGTTATTATTGACTGTGAATTACTCTAAAAAATAAGAAAACCAAAGGAAAACACACACAAAAAAGAAATTAACAAAACCCTTACTCAAATATTTCTATACTATGCACTAGGGTTCAGGTGTATCCAAACTACCCCAAATTTGGCCGCTTCTATTGAAGAACTAGAAACAGAAATGGAAAAGGTTAAAAGAACAGCATATAAGGATTCTGGAGGATGTTTGGATGGACATGGGTCAGTAAGAAAATCGTAACATCAAATTGTTTTAAAAGTCTTAGAAAAATATATGCTTAAATTTTACTTCAATACAGCTGACATATCCAGAAATGACTTGTCAGTTGGCTTTTTTTCTATTTGATTTCCCTGGTCTTCCAGTTCCTGCACAGCTTGGACATGGCTCACACAGCAATACTTTTCACACTGATATAAAATGCTCAAATTATCTCTTCCTTTTACAGTTCTCAAACATATCACTCTACTCCACAACTTATCACACACCCATCGTTCCCTAAAAGCTTATATTCATGATAGCCTGCTATTGCTTGAAATCACATAATCCAAGTCAAGATGAAATATTTTCTATTTTGTAAACCTGTAATTTTATAAACATAGATTAATAGGAACGCCTCTGTCATGAAGTAGGACATAGTATATAAGGCACTTATTAGAGGTATTTGCAAGTATTTTACATTTGTTCAACAAATATAGGGTATACCAAAATATATATACACACACTTTGAATAATTACAAAGTCAGTGTTTTTAAAATACATTTCATTTTTAAAATTGAGCTATCAGCTGTTAAGGAGTGTATACATTTTTGGGACACCTTGTATATTGAAATTTTACAATGTGCAAGGTACTGTGAAAATACCTCTTCACTTCTGATAAAAAGTTCAGATGTCCCAGGCAGGAAATGAAATTGAATAGGATAATAAATGCATACTCAATGGCCCTTGTGAGCACTTATCTATGACGTCTCTTTCAAGGAATAGGGAATCAATCTTTGTGAAAGCTTTTGGTTAACATTACAGCTTTAGCCAATGTTGAAGTAAAGGAAAGAGTATATAGAATCCGATCTCTTATCCCAAGCCAATAAAATCACTTCAATGTTTTCTTTTTTAATAACTGAAAAGCATTTACTTCTATATTGAAACTGTATATATTCTATT
>NW_005371125.1:1794463-1798357 GCF_000412655.1 Myotis brandtii | reverse complement strand
TTAATAGAATCATAAAGTTCAGAGGCTCTAATTTGGGTAGAGTCATAATAAGAATTAAATTATTTAGGATAAAAGAAGGTGAAAACTGAAATCTCAATTTGACAAAAAAATGAAAGTAATTTTTCCAAACTTATACATAGATTGTTTAAAACCATATACATTTCATAATACTTGTTCAGGTGTTTAATTGAGTATATGTCACAAACTGTTAGTGCTTGGGGATACACACACACACACACACACACACACACACACACACATAATGTTATTAGAAAAATGAGCTTCTTCAAAGCAAAAATTGAGTTCAGAATAGCACAGTTCATGTCAAAGATTTATAACATAAATTGTTAAATTTATGACAGCAATTCAAATGTTCAAATACACATATGTTTTAGAAGTTATAACTATTTTATTGTTTACTCACTGAAATAACTCAATAGGTAGGTCTAAATTATAGTTAAGATAATGTTATATATTTGAAATATATATTAATTTTAAAAATCTCCAGTGTTATTTTTCTTATTCATACCTTGAGAATGTGTGCACATTACCCCAGAGGATAAATATGTCTACAATGATTACAAATTCCTTTGAAATTTCCCCCAGGGAAAAATTATCTAGAAAGCCAAATAAAAGGACTACAATAAAGCCAGAGAACATTTTTTTCCTGATCCCTTGTATTTGTTCACAAATATATAACATAAATAGAATAAATATATAACATAAATAGAATTCTATTTATGGGTAAAATGGATCCTCTCTTGAAAAATGCCTGAGATGGCTGGAACTAGTTCTAATTTTTTTTTCCCTTTCCCCTTCACACAATTCTATTAGTTACAGATAATTTTTTCTTCTGTTTTTTCTATCAGTGATCAAATGGCATAGACACAAATCTGATTTCACCAGAAAAGACAGGCGACTGGTGAAAATGTAAGGTATTCTTCTCTACCACTGGAATAAAGAATGCTAACTAGAATTTAAAAAATAATAATAATGTATATTGCACATGGCACTGGAATTAGGATAAATACCTGCAGAGCATTTTGCAATTCACAAAGTATGTCCATGTATATCATCCTATTTGTTTTCCCAGCAAACCTGTGAGAAAATAAGCATTTTACAAATAAGGCTCAGAATTCCTGCCTCTTATGCCTGAATATTTTTTTTTCTATAGCAATTTGATTTACTATATGATGGATACCAAAAGAAAACAGTTGCAATGCTGTATATTAGACATCAAATGCATATTTCCACATAATCTATTAAATATCCAAGTGTTGCTGTTATACTTGATAGCATTTTCCATTTAAAACACTAATTGATAACTTCTAATAAGAACAGAATTACCCTCTCAAGGAAGAACCAGAAATAAACAGATCTTCATGTACACTGTTTTCTTAAACCTTCACTTAAAATTAAAGTAACTTGAAAATAATTTTCCATTGAGGCTCTAATATTTTAACAATAAAATGTCTTTTATAAGTTTGGAATAGAGAGACACTGAGTACACCTACTTTGGAGGAATAAGAGCTCCTTTCTCTAGGATGAAACTGGTAACGGATGAAGGGGCATTTGAGAACTTCAAAGCTTGTTCACCTCTTGTTTTATGCCCATCTCATAAAATTGTGGCAGCTTTCCTAGTGCCACTATCTAGTTTAGTAGTCTAGAACTATGTATTACAGTAAATAATTTCAAGCCCTTTTTGATATCCATTCCTTGACTTGGCCACAGCATCCTGAAAAAGCAAAAGTGGAATAAATCTCTCTGAGAAGATTATGCATTTTACAGCTGTAGTATATCTGACATACAGACATGCAGGTTACAAGAATTCTCATCAGTGTAATGATTCTAAATGTACCTTAGTTTTGAGTGTTCATCATTTCCTTTACCAAAAAGCAATTAGATAGAGAATGTGACATTTAAACATATCCCATGGTTTTCATTTTAAGCCTTTGTATACAATCAAAAGTGATTTAAAATAAGAAAATACATCCTATGTCATCATAATCTAGTTTTCACTACCAAATAAATAGGTATCATGACTAATCTGAACATGGTCCCAAACCTACATGTGATGGGGTTTATAAAACCCTCTTTGTATGGTAACAACCCCCAGTGACTGTGCAAATTCATACTTTTATTAAGGGGAAAGAGAGTAATGGTGACTGTTATTGATAATATTTCCTACAAAGGTTACAAACAAATGATCACTCATTATTAGTCACTTACTTTATCCTTATTATCATATGGTCAAATTAATTTTCTTTCCTTTAAGAAAGGATTTAAAATTTTAAAGATCTTTATGAGCATCTCTGAAAGTTACTAAAATTTAATTATTATAATTTTATTAGCATCTGATTGGTAAAATATTCTCATATTTAAAGAAAAACTTTTTTATTGATAGGTAGTGCCTCTAACCAGTGGAGTCATATGTATAACAACTGAATCAGAGATATAGATGACACAAAGGGTTTGCATTAATTTTAAGTGGTCATCTCTCATTGTAGAAATTCTCCATGTAAAAATGGAGGGAGGATCTCTCTATTGGACATCCTAATTGAAGGTGCAAAATTCTCAATTTATAAGTACTCTGGCTTTAATGTGACAAAAGAATGTATTATTAAAATAAAAGTAATAATTTCCTTATATTTTGCAGCAGGCAGACCATTGCCATTTAGATTAACACAGTGAAACAATGGAAGGGGCATCAAAAATTTTTGAAATGATTGACTATTAAACAAAGTTCTGTACTATGTTAGTGTTACTCAAATTCCCTGGGAACTTTGATTTATATAGTGACTGAGTTTGTACTCCTTTAAGCCGGAGGTAGAATGGTTGCTATAGCAAAGTCCCTTCTACGTCTACAACTAGAAGGAAAGAGAAAAGTGCATTGAAACTGGTAAGAGGTGCAGAGGTGCAGAAGTGCTGAGGTACAGAGGCACACGGAAATGGGCTGGCAACTGGGTACACTATTGTCTTTCTCAATCTGGAGGGAGATACAAGCTCCCAATTGCTCTGGACTCCAGATCCAGGCAAGACTCTGGGGACCCAGACTCATAAGCGGAGAAACTGGACTGTCTGGCATCGGGCCAGAATGCAAGGACGACTTTCTCACAGAGGTGCTTGCAGTGATCATTGTTCCTGCATGGGGCTGGGGAACACAGAGATCCCTATACCTCTCTGAGGCAGAGCAGACTGGCAGCCATTATGGTTTGCTCTGCCCTGATGATTCCCTGCGACCCCGCCCCACCCAATTTACAACCTCACCCAAGCTGTGAGCAGAGGATTTTGCATATGAATGGCCTGTTCTTTTGCAATCTAAAACCTAACAAACTGCAGCTTGGTCAAAGAGCACCAAAGCTTCCAAAAGAAGGCCTAGACAGCAGCCTGCATTGCTTCACAGCTGGGCCTAATCTGGGTATTTCCAAACTCCAAATAAAGAGAAGGAATCTGAAGATCTCTCTGTATCTCCTGCTGGGTGGCCTCAGGCAGTAGCTGACTTTGCACCTCCTTGGAGATCCAAGAGCCAGTGTACCCAGTGTCAGAGTGAGACCATACCAGAGTACAATTCTTCACATCCATAAGCGACACACTCAAGGGGCAGACTCAGTGAGCACCAATGCCCCACTGAAGCAAGTTCTGCTCCATAAGGGTGTCTCTAGAACAGCAGTTCTCCCATTGTAGACACAGCTGGTCCTTAGCCAATTGGCCTGGTGGTCAATTCCTCCCAGTGATACCAACAGTAATCAAGACTTAACTACAACAAGACTGTTCACAAAGCCCACAAAAGAGTGCACCAAGAGTGTCCACCTCAGGTAATTAGGGAGGCTGAGCCACTGGGCCTTATAGGACACCTAGCACACAAAGCCACTCTATCAACACAGGGAAGCAGCC
>NW_005371125.1:1778339-1793402 GCF_000412655.1 Myotis brandtii | reverse complement strand
AAGGGAGCTATGTGGGGGAAAAAGAGGAACAACTCTAATAATCTGAACAACAAAGATTTATTAATAAAAAAAATAGTCCCTTCTACATAGTCATGCTGACTAGATCTATAGGGTGTCCCAAAATTCATGCTAGAAGTAATTTTGATATAAAACACAGGTTTATAATTAAAAATTGTAAATTTTTTATTGATTCATAAAGTATACAGTATAGGGTTATGTATGGAATAGCATATCAGGTAAATGGCCTCCATGGCTTTACTGGCACATACACAAAGCCATGGTCTTCATTGGTCTTCATTGTCCCTGCTCCTGGGCCATAATTGGTACTTGGTAATGCTTATCAAATTGAAGGGACTGAAATCAAATGGCAACAGATATTAGAATCTGATTCAATAAACCAAGTAAAATTAGGCTTTTATTTAATTTTTGTTATTGTTGTTAATGCTCATGCAAAATTCAAATCTTGTGTGAATTTTGGGACACCCTATATTTCCCTAGCACTGTTACAAGAGTGACTGCAAAACAAGCTATAAGCAATATGTGTATTACTAAGTGAAGTGAGTCTGCAAAATCACTCACCAAAAAGAAAAGGTGCTGTGGGGAAAAATAGGTTTGAGACACTCAAAACCCATGCAAATTGTAGAAGGCAAATGAAATACTTTCTAAATCTATATATAAAAGCCTAAGCAACCATTACGATGGAACAACCAGAACAACCGGTCGCTATGATGCGCACTGACCACAAGGGGCCAGACGCTCAACACAGGAGCTGACCCCAGCCCGCAGGCCCCCATTGCCCCATCAGGGCCAACATCCCAGTCCCTCCCCCCGGCCAGCAGGCCCTGATCGCCCCATCAGGGCTAGGCCCCCTTTCCCAGGGGGACCGAGGGCCAGCTCCCTCCTTGGGGCTGGTGGCCAACCTCCTGGGTCTCTCCCCCAACCCCCCCGGCCTGCAGGCCCCGATCACCCAATTGGGGTCGGGTCCCAGGGTGGGATGGGGAACCAGGGATGGGTGGCGGTGGATGCCGGTGGCAAGGGAAGGAGGAGGCAGAGAGGTGGGGAACCTGATCAGCCCTGATCACTGGTCAGGCCTAGGGACCCCACCCATGCACAAATTCTGTGCACTGGGCCTCTAGTATCCTAATAAAATTATAGCACTAATTACAAAAATATATGTTAAATTAATAAATGTAGAACAGCAGCAGTAAATATAAGACTTTATCTTTGAAGCAAAAATGTAATGATAGCTGGATGGAAGAGTTGTGAGAGGAGTTTGGTATTTCAAGTTGTTGAAACAAGAATAAAATGCACAAACCGTGGAAAATACATGCAATAAACACTCCCAAGACAGAGCACATGACCATATTGGGCCTTGCAGAATCTGGTATCAACAATGGACCTTGTATGAAGTACAGTATTTTTCTGTGATTTGCCACATTAGGTGGTGTTAGTGTACTTTACTTCTGCTGCTGTTATATTGCACAGAAGGTTAATGATCTATAACAAATCTTTCACAAACCAACACAAATTTGGCTATATGGCATGCTCTGGCAAATAAAATGTGTTGGGGCTTTACTTTCTACCCTGCCCTTACCCTGTTACAGTAAACACAAACATGGCTTGACAGAGTTACCATGAGCAATCTGGAATGCCAAGACAAAAAAATGGAGGACAACTGCTTCATGGATTACCTGAAGCCATAGACTAAGTATTAGAAAAGAATAAAGTTTGTCTGCCTTAAACTACTGAGATTAAGATTTTTTTTTACTACAACACAACCTAGCATTTCCTAACTAATGCAAGGAATTTGCAGAAAAGCTTGAAAATGTGTCCTAAAGGAGGCGCTGATTAACATTTTAGAGAAAAACTTTTTTTCTTAACAATGAGAGTGTTCTACATTAGAAGATTCTCTACTTGTTTGCAACTTCACTGCTCCTAGATATGTTGGTCAACCACAGTACTCAGAGTCCACAATAATGTAAACTTTGTAGCATCACACAAAAGAGACAGTTTCTTCTCTGGAATATCGCACCTGCTAGGCCTTCAAGGAAATGCCATATACACAAATATAGTAATTGGAATGATATCCTCTTATGTCTTCTAACATTTCCCATTTCATAGGAGTAGTTTTGTCTTTCACAAGCAACTACACTTTACTTGCTTTCAAGGGCTAGTCCCTATTCCTCTCTTTACTCTCCTGAAATCCAAGCAAAGCTCCCATATCAGCAGCCTTTTGAACTATACTCCATTTGAGGACCTGACTGTAATTGGTAGAGTGGTGTCAGACCTCAAAATTGTATGTCAACTAATAAGGGTATCAAACTTTTGACAATTTCAAAAATTTTATTCATTTTCAATATACTAGTAAATGCCTACCTTTTGCCATATATTCACAGTTAGTAGATTAGTACAATTTGTTTAACATTACTCAAAGAATAAAGGAGTTTACAGCAATAAATGCCATGTATTTAATGAAAGGAGAAAATAGGATTAGACAATTTAGCGACATATTGCCTCATTTTACAAAAGGCCTTATTTCCAAGTTCAATGGCTAACATCTGCTATGCCAATTTCCAACTTATTCAACATGAAAATGGCCTCGTGAAACATTTTCTTCAAAGCAAAAGACCTCTCCAACTAATTCATAAGTTGATTTTCTTGCTCTTAATTCAGTATAACAAAAATGTATTAAAATATTACTATGTGCCAGGCACTTTGCTAAACCTTGGGAATACAAACTTAAATAAGACATTGTTCCTGGCTCTCAAGACATAAGGTCCTATTGTCTTTTCTGATTCTTCAGAATCATTTTCCTTCAAAATGATGCCTAAAGTTTCTGTCTTACCTGAGTTTTCCCTCCTCCTTTTCTATCAGTGTGTGCTTTTATATTGAAGATAAATCGTTTATGGTCAATAGGAGCCTTGAACTGAGGTACGCATGATTGGAAGGCACCTCCACTTTGTTAGCTGCAGATTTGATAACTTGGATTCTTTTATTCCTTCCAGGAAGATTTAGTAAGTGCTAACAGGAGAAAGCAGTCTGTGCTTTTATATCAAATCCTTTTGAGCAAGTTAGGCTTATTATTACCCCAAGTATAAAAAGAATATAGGAAATGTATGGCCATAGTCACAAAGGAAGTGAGTGGCAGAGACCAGAATTAATCTCCATAATTTCTACTCCTTAATTAACTAAGATAAAAATAATCTTATTATTCTGTCCTGCACATGCACAATTTTGAGTATTATTTGAAATTCATAACAATAAGAAATTGATTTTTCTTAATGCTCACAGAAATTTTGTCATTTTAAAAATCATCCATTCCTATATGAATTAGTATCTAAGAATAGGGACAACATTAATAATTTACAAATATATGCATTTTCAATAAGTAAATAATACGAGGAATTGTTAAAACTTTATTCTAAATTATGTATATTTAGAAAGAAATGAGTATTAGCCTGTCAGAGTTGGTGTAGTAAGATCTATTTCAGAATCATTCTCTTTTTTCCTGCTTCCAGATGGATCCTGCTGTTCAGATTTGAATCTGGGACATTTTAAAAGCCTATCTCTCCTTTCCATCCTACTGAGATCTTTCCAGGAGGGAAGACAAATCCATATCAAGAACAGTAAGGAATCTTATTTTCTTTCCATCTTTCAAAACATTCTGGGGTAAGTGAACAAAGCAGCAGTTAGAAACAGATTAGTTTAGGAGACAGAATTTTTATTATGAATTCTTAAATACAAGAACGAGAGTTTACTCTTCACTTTATAATATATGGAATATGTGGAAGTATTTTTCCCATAACTTTTTTATGCCTTGTTCATGCCACTACACCAGTAGGTAAATATTTACAAGTAAAACATCTCACTTTACAAGTCTTTGCCCTCAATTTTAAAATTGAGGGTGGTAATTAAAACATCAGATTGAATATATGACATACTCATTGACACCCAAGTAACTTTTAAGCTTGCTAGAATTATAAAACTGTTATTTCCTCAGTGACAGTGAGTTGAAGAAGAATATGCTGTATACATAGCCTTAGAAATATAACTCTTCATCATGGCTGAGTGATGGCCTAGTCATCTAGGTTTTGAAGGAAAATCTTTCTCTAAATGTAAAAGTTGATGTAATACCCATCATTTCTCAAGTAAATGCATAATTATTACTCAAAAGTACTTGACTTCTTTCTTTAGGATATTGTAAGTCCCTATTTCAGTTCAACTTTTAAGATCCTTTCTTATTATGTCTTAATAATTGAAATTACAAGTGAAAACAAAGAAAGGGTAATTTACTTTTCATCCTTTTCTTGATTCTGCTAGCATTATAATTTTCTTCATAAGAGGAAAAACTGATTCGCTGGTTTAACCTATTTATATGATCTGAATGTGACATAGGTAAAGATAGAGAGAAAAAAGATAAAGACAGAGAAAGAAGGGGGTGGGAGTGGGAGATAATGAGAATATAAATGCATAGCAGAATGCAGGATAACAAGAAGACAATTGTCCTTGTGTGTCTGTTGTCCTAATACTATTTGGCAATCTGCTTCATTTTAAATCTTAATTATATGAATGAAATGTGTTCTAACTTGACTGGAAATTTACTCGTTAAATGTCAGGTAGAAGAAAACGCTTTCTCAGGTGCAGGAAGAAGTAATGCTGTGCAGTCAGTGGAAAGACACATTCACACAGTTAAACAACTTACTGCTCTAAATCATATTAAAACAATATGTAAACTAATGCAACACTAACACAATGCTTCATTAATGGCAAATGAGCTAGGTGAGCCGCTAACCTTCTAAATTAAAAATACACTACCAGCCCTAGCCGGTTTGGCTCAGTGGATAGAGCGTTGGGTCCCAGGTTTGATTCCGGTCAAGGGCACGTACCTTGGTTGCAGGCTCCCAATCGATCAATCGATGTGTTTCTCTCACATCAATATTTCTCTCTGTCTTTCCCTCTCTCTTCCACTCTCTCTAAAAATCAATGGAAAAATATCCTCAATTGAGGATTTTTAAAAAAAATACTTTACCATTGATTTGTTCTGTGACAGTTTAAATGCCACATGTTTTTATTATTAGTACATAAAATCAGAATTTTGCACACAAATAATTTGCTCTGTATAAACAAACACATGATAAATTCCTCATTTTCATGAGGAATCATTCACAAATAATTGGAAAACATACAAGGGGAAATTTGGAGCACTTATAAATACTTAAATTTTTGACATTCAAATATCTGCCATTTTCTTTGGCTTGTAAACATGTGGCCACAGACCGGATGTATCAAGTATAAACCTATTGTTATTTATAATTGTGAAGTTTTGGTTTCTATTTTCTAATACAAATCTATCATTTAAAGCCTTGCTACTCAGAGTGTGTTCCACAGACCAGTAGCATCGGTTTCACCTTGGAAGTTAATAGAAATGCAGACTCTTATGTCCCATCTTATATGGACTGAATCATAATCTGATGATTTATGTGCCCACAAAATCTATAAGAGCACAGAGCTAAAGCAGTAAGTTTGGTGTGATAGAAAGAACAATGAACCTGGTTCAAAGCCTATATCTGCTTCTTTTGTTTTTCTAAGCCTCAGTTGCCTCATCTAAAAACAGCAATAATAATTCTGATATGACTACCTCAGAGTTGAGCTATGAATCATATAAGAATTTATGTGAAAATATTATTAAATGTAAGACATTAAATAAGATTAAAACAATATTATAGTTGATGTTCTTAAGAAAGGATTCAAAGGTAAATGAGAAAAGTAGAGGGAAATCAGATGGAATGATGAGTAATTAAATCAATATATAACAGAAAGCTAAGAGAAGGAGAAAAGGGGAAGCAAATCAATTAGGTCAAGGAAAAAAGTATGAACTAGCATGATATGCACTTTCCAAACAAAGGGTAGCCCTTTGTCCACTAAAAATAACAATGATGATATGGAGGAGGAAGAGGAGGAGGAGGAGGATAATGACAATAATGTAAGAGTGGGATCTAAGAAAAAAACTTTACATGTTGATAAATTAGCACTGAAGCTGGTTCCTTCTACCCAATCTATAAATGCTGTAGACAGTCAATTGAGAGGGGGGAAAAATCAAAACACTTGGAACAGGTTTTTTTAAAAAAACCAGCCAAACAAACAAGTAAATTACACAGATTTTTTTTTCTTTCATTTCTGGAGGTCCAAAGTCTGAAATCAGGTACTATCAGGTCTGTACTTCCTCAGAAGGCTCTAAGGGACAATCTATTTCTTGCTATTTTCAGCTTCTGGTGGCTCCAGGCTTTCCTTTATTTGTGGCCACATTACTCCTATCTTTGCCTCCATAGTCACATTGCCTCATCCTCTTCTATCTGTTTAACTTCCCTCTGTGTTAGTCTAATAATATGTCATTAGATTTAGGGCCCAGTGAATAATTCAGCATAACCTCCTTCTCTCAAAATCCTTAACTTAATCACATATCTTACCATTTAAGGTAATATTCACTTTTACTATATAAGGTAATATTCATGTGTCTCAGGTATCAGGAAGTGGATCGAACCTTTTAGGCGTCACCATTCAGCCCATAACAACCAGTTGCACAGTGGTTAAAATCCAGCAGATTCATGTCCAATAAAATTGAAGCATTTTTCGACTTATTGGAATAGTAAACATTCACTATATGTCACGCACTATTTTAAACTTATAGCTACTGACATATTTTATCTTCCCCGCAACTGTATGAAATACGTTCCATTATTATCCATTTGCCAAACAATTAAGGGAGCAAAGTCCTATTAACTTCTTTCTTGTTTTCACCTGGACTCTAACACAGATAAAAAATAATAAAAAACAAACAAAAAACAAACAAACAAACAAAAAACAACTTCAATAATATAGAGAAAAAAGAATTGTAAGTTGAAGAAAACTGAAGATGAGGGGTTCATGAAAAGGTGAATCCCAGGGTAGGACATTGCATTTTCAGACTGTGGTGGCATAATCAAAGACTAAAACTTTAAAAGGTCATACAAAAATATACAATAAAAAATATTTCTGGAAGTTTAAGTTCACCCTCAAGGAATGTATCTTGTGCAAAAGAGACTAAGGCAGAGGAGAAAGGAGAACAGAAAAGCACAGGGGAAAGACTAGATGAGGCACACTGCTGACTTAGGAAGGGCTATACTATCACAGACTTGTCAGTCTTTAAATATATAGGATGTCCCCAAAAATGTACACGCACTTTGAATGATTATAAAGTCAGTGTTTATTAACATACAGTTAATTTAAAAAAATAAAGGAATCTACAGAAATGAATAATTTCTTTGTCAATGCTTGTTTTCAAACTGATGACCATTCTGGTCCAGGTACTGCTGATAACGCAAAACAATGGAATTGCAAACATCAAGAAGCATTTGTTTGGTATTTGTGCACCCTCAATTTGTCAACTATTGCTGGTTTTGTATCATAAACTTTACCTCTTATGTATCCCCATAAAAATATCTAGTGGCATTTTAGATAAAATTTCTTCTTCAAAGCATTATATCAAAGCAGTTAAACCTGAAAAGGGGTGAAAATTAAGTGAGTTACATCAGCAGTTAAAGTATGTATACATTTTGGGGGGACACCCTATATATTATGAATCTTTGTTCTGGATAGAATTTTACTATGGGAAAGTTCAAAGCATTTTTTAGAAATGTTCCTAGTTCATCTCTTCTGCCCCTTTTCAAAGACATCATTCAATGTATTCATCCTCCTTTTAATACTATAGAAACTTTCCTATAAGCATTTATGTACGATTAACTGTCTCCAATCTTAAAAATTAAAAAAAATAAAAACCACAAAAATATTTTTAAGTTCATGTTTCCATCTCAATATTGTCCTTTCTATCATTACTTTGTCAGACATTTTCCTTTGCCATCTGCCTTTCATCACCTACCAATCATGCTTTAACCAACAGAAATTTAGCTAACCACCATCACTACCACCAACAGCACACCTAACATCACTGAATCTGCTCTTGTCAAATCTAACAGTGACCTCCTTCCTGTGAAATCTAAGAACACTTCTCAGTCCTCACTTCACTTACCTCCCTGTCATATGCAACACTGGTAATCACTACCTCTTCTGGAAACACCCTCTCTCCTTATCTTCTATTACATAATTACATTTTCCTGATTTTTCTATTACTTCTCTCAAAGGTTTTGTTAGGTCTCCTTTTTGAGCTCTCTCACTCTGCACATCGTGCTATTGTCGCTGTGTATCAGGGCTGTAGTCTATTGTTAATCTGAGGTCCACAGACCTTCAGGAGCCCATAGGTAGTATTCAGGGGCTGTGATTTGGCTGGGAGGAAGCAACATCTTTATTTTCATTAGCCTCTTAGAGTTTAAATAAAAGTATTATGTTTTAAAAAATCAAAATAGTATAAATACCTATAACTTTATCACCAACAGAAATCAGATAATTTCATAATCCATTACAGTTGTTAAAGATATCTCAAAATGTCATTTATTATTCTCTTCACCTCGAAATTGCAGTGTTTATTAGGCCTATCATATCTTACTATTTAATATGTTAATTTAAAAAAACACATTTGTTTACAACAAATGTGTGTTTAAATATTTTCATAACTTTACTTCAATATAATTGTTTCCTATATATTATTCTTATATATTGTCATATTAGATGTACTAAATTATAAAATTATGTATTATAATGTGTCTATGTGAGTATATATAATATACATAATTATACATGTATACACATACAAATATGTAATTAGAAATCATAATTCTGAAAAAGGGGGCCTTAAGCTTCATCAGACTGACTGCTGAAGGGGTTAATAGGACAGAAAAGGTTAGGAATCTTTTCTCTTTAGGTCTACACATTTTCTTTGGGTCATCACCTTTTTCCCCCATAACTTTATTTGCTATATCTGCACAGATGACTCCCAAATCTCTAGCACTAATCTCTCCAGAACCACACATCCAACTGTTCATTCACACCTCCACTTAGATATCCCAAAGGACATATAAACATAAAATAGTGATACCTATTTTCTCCAAAACTTGCTCTTTTTTATGCTTACCTTATGTCAGTGGATGGTACCACCACCTATGTAGTTGTTAGGATAATAGCTTGAGTCATCTCTAACTCTTTCCAAAGTCCCCATATCCACTCTATTATCTGCTTCCTTTTATTTGTTTTTTTAAATATGGCTGAAATTGGTTTCTGTTCAATCCTATTTCTTCTTCCCTCATATGGGCTGTAATCATCTCTCACCTTCACTACTGCAACTGTATTCAAAGTGGTCTTCCCACCTCCAGCCTTTCCCAATTTAATTCTGTTTTCCAAGTGGCAGTCAAAGTGATATTTTCTAAATGCAATCCTATCATCTCACTCCCCTTCTTAAAACAGTCAACTGACTCTCCAATCTCTCCCCTCAATATATTATCATGGCTTTCTGGGCCTTGCTGTCATCTGATCCTATCCCAAACTAGCTCTCCTCATTCATCTTTAATTTCCATCTTATTCTGTCTTAGGCATTCTGATTTTTTTCATTCCTTTGTTTTTTATTATTTTCTCCAGATTCTCCTCACCTTGAATTCTTTCTTTTTTCCATCCCTCTTCCTCCATTCTAACTCCTATGTATGCTTTTTCTTTCAGCATAAATTAAATTTCATTCAAAAAGTCTTCTTTGAGCCATTATCTTTCATCCACTATGCTTATCAACACCACCTTCCAGTCCCCCTTCCTGCCATTTATACACACACACACACACACACACACACACACACACACACACACACGGCGGGTCACTTTAAATGTGCTTCCTGAACACATTGCATTCCCCACAGCATATCATTAATGACACTATAGAATGTTTGTTTATTTTCCTACTTCCCAAAGTAGACTATATCCTCATCATACATAGAACATAGCAGGAGTGCAAATGATATTTTAGGATGAATGGATATATTAATATACTAGTAACTGAAAAAAGTAAGCATAAAATAATGGTAACATCTAACACTTATAAAGTGCTTTCTATGCCAAGCACTATTCTGAGTGCTTTATGTTTATTAAATCATGTCCTTACAAATAACCTATAGTATGTGCCATTGGTGTTGCCATTTTATAGATCAGAACACTAAGACAAATATAATTGAGGGCAAAGTAACTCAGGAAGTAAAGGTTACAACCAGAATTTGCATCTGTGTAATCTCACCATAGATTCCAAGTTCTCAACCATTACTTAAAAATCATGCCCAGCCAGATGGAGCGGCCCAGTTGGTTGAGTGTATTACTGTGCAACAAAGGTTGCAGGTTCAATTCCCAGTGAAGGCACATACCTGGATTGCAGGTTTGATCCCCAGTCAGAATCATACAGAAACTTCCTTCCTCTTTCTAAGCATGTCCTTGGATGAAGATAAAAAAATAATAGCTAACACTAACAGAATTTATCACACATCAACACTCTTCTAACTCATAAAGATGTACTGATTCATTTAACCTCAAAACAATCATCCAACAGCTTACTAATATAGGCATAGCTAGTAGTCACTACATTATTCAGATTTGATTGAGGGCATTAAAGGAAAAGATCACTTTCTCCCAGGGAACTATTTATTGTTTAACTAATAACAGGCAATGCTATCAATTCACATTTGTGAAGCAATTGTATTCAAATAACTTGCACACATAAGGTGACCTCTTTTTGCTCTGAGGCCCAATAATTTAAAATAATAACATTAGCAATTTTACTCTCCGGTTTTATTTTATATTGTAAATCTGATAATGTATAAAATTCTGCCCAATTTAAGCCCACCACAGGATACAAGGTAACAACCTCTATAGCAAGCCTTTAATCATCATAATGAGTGTTTCAGTGTGTTTTTATATTGAAGGTGCAGCATGTGTGATGACCCAGTATAGCTCTGAAAGATGTGAGAATGAAAACTTAGCTTTATGTTGAAAGATGCTTAAGAGTCAAAAGCAGAGTTTCCCTTCTCACTACAGTACCAAGAGGACATAAGTTCCCTTGACTCAGTTTTTGCATCTGTGAAATCTGCATGTTGGCCAATGTGAGTTCCTTATAATTCTGATCATCTAATTCTGTGAAGTCACTAATCAGTCAAAAAATTCAGTGGAATTATTTTATAATGCACCTTTTCCAGCCAGCTTAATAAAATTAATAACTGGTGGCTCTTTTTTTCTCTGTTGGCTAGACATGCAAGATTAAAACGAGCATTATTTACCCCTTATCTCAGATTTGAATAGAGACACCTTTTTAACAAAAATCATAGCATTTGATAGAGACTCCTTTGAAAATGCTAATATTCTCATGTGTGAGCACAAACTTATCATCACAGTAGTAGTAGGTAGAGTATCACAGAGTATTAATTATGAAGCAGTGCTAATTGAATAATATACTGCAGTTATTAAGAGGAGATTTTCAAATGCTGATATACTATGATTCAACTGCCAGTCAATAATGAGATATTACACTACACAGCTCAGGTACAAAGAACTGCCGGTACCAGTGATTGGGATGCGTGATGGTTATCTGGCATCAAAAATCATAGTCTCTACATGTTGAGAGCTAAGACTCATAAGCAACTGCTGGCAGAAAGAGGTATCCCAGCAGTTATAAGCCACACACCTGCAGAGTTGATTAGGTCAGGATAAAATCTCCCCAGGAGGTCATCCTTAAGATTTGTTCTTTCTTCTATGAGCATTGTGTAAAATAATAGCAAATATAATATTTCAACACAATTACTAAAGTAAAGAACAGCTTACCTTTACATCCTGAGTGAAGGAGACATTAGGAAAAAAATAAAGGGACAAAAGTATCTGGCTTTAGAGTTTCTTATATTGAAATACAGTTTTAATGAGTGTTCATAAGTACAAATAAGTTAGTCATGCCATAAACTCAGGAAGCATCAAATTTACTACACATTTATTTTTAGCTCTAGCAAGACCAAAGTGAACGCACTAAAATATTACCAGAGTAAAATATGAAACTAAAAAAGATATCACAGTTACATGTTTTATTTTTAACAAGAAAATTTAATTAACATTGACTTATAGTATCTCTCTGAAATATAAAACATCTTTCTCTTCTCAGTGAAAAGTCTCTTAACCAGCAAGGTCATGGCCTTATAAAAAAAAATCCTGATAATGCTGTTAGGAAACTTACAAACTAGCATGGGTAGAGGGTGGGAACCACAAATAGGAGTTCCAGGTTAAGCAGTTCCAAAAATACTTTCTGAAAAATCTTTCAATTAATATACTTTTCTTTGTTAAACTATTTTTATTTTCCACACATCGATGAGAGAGAAACATTGACCAGCTGCCTCCTGCACATCTCCCACTGGGGATGTGCCCGCAACCAAGGTACATGCCCTTGACCAGAATCGAACCCGGGACCTTTCAGTCCACAGGCCGACGCTCTATCCACTGAACCAAACCGGTTTCGGCAAAATACAAATTTATTAATCTGCTTCCAGAAAGCACTCTTCTTGATGAAGGAATATAAATTCAAATTTTAAAAAGAAAGGCATAGTAGCTGTGGAATCCTAGTCTTTTTTGAACTGAAAGGGGCCTTAAAGATCTTCCAGTAACTCCTGGCAATTTTTCAAAGGAACAATTTTGTTTGAGCAGTCTGTTGTCTAACATATTCCAGCTATCCAGTATGTAAGCCAGTGCAATCAGGTAGAGCATATATGAACAAGATCAACAATAACTAGAAAATCACTGGAAAAAAATGGGTGCTGTCAGGTAATTCAGACTTGGTGATATAAAAATGTAAATGTGATAAACCTGCTGATGAAATAGCCTGCAGCCATTTGACCAAAGCAGGAAGATGGCACTAATGTTTTTACATAAGCAGGCAAACTATGCTTGTTATTTCAAGATTTCTATAGCCATTATTTGGAAGGATGTGACAGCAGTAGTTTTGAACTACTGAATAGTAATACAATACACAGTTTTTACAATGGATAAGCCAGTTAACAGAAGGGAGGATATTTATTTTGTGAAATCTCTCTCCTGTCAATATATGATATCCTCGGGAGAAAAACATAAAGCAAGAATTCCCACAAGCTAGGCATGACTTATAATGTACTGCTGGGCCTCTGGGAAATGTCTTTAATTTCTGTCCTTGTCCTTCTTTTTTCTTTATAACACTCTCTTATTTGTCCTATTCCCACCTTCTTTCTTTTAGGATTCCTTCTTGTCCCAATCATTAAAGGAAAAATGATTATAAGAAAAATGAAACTATGTAAAATATATAATTTATTTAATTCTTTACTGTCATAATGTACCCAAATAAGTCTGATTGTATCTCCCTTTCCACCTCTCTCTCTCTCTCTCTCTCTCTCTCTCTCTCTCTCTCTCTCAGAGAGAATTATTTTTAAGGCTGAATGTCCTATAAGGCATGTGTTGTTTTTTAACTATATATGATACTACAGAGTTACAACTGCCACATATATTTGAAAAACAAAACACATATTAATAAACAAACATGTTCTAAAACAAAATTCAATTTCGCCTTTCAGGGACGGTACCAGAGAGAATTATGAATTATAAGAATTACAAAAATACCTTGGAAATTTCATATACAGATTACACTTTTCATGGTCCCCAGCTACCCACTAGAGTCAGATATCGAGAATGGAAATAAAATTTAGCCAGAACCGTCCCTTATCAACATGTATATGACACCAGCTGCTGTTGACAGAAGCTGTGAAAACACATCTAAAAATAGGATTTGGTTTATAGTGAGTGATAAAAGTTTTTGTTTAGGATTACTAAATTACACAGGTAATGCCTGTACATGGATTACCTGCTTACCCATTAAAAGTCTTAATGAATAGTAAAATACATTTGAGTGTATCTAGCATCTTAACCAAGTTAAGGCAAAAACTGCACCTCTCCAGTATTCTTAAGAATCAAAAGGAGTACTTTTATTTAGGAAATGAGATTCAGGTCTAATAGAGGAATTACAACATGCTCCAAAATGGCAAAGTCAGAACTGACAGGTAAAAGGCTTAGTGTAGAAAAAAGTGAGTGTACACTGAGTGTGTACCATCAATATCCTGTTATCAGTGAGTGGGGGTAATTACATAGAAAATTCTGAGTAGTGAATACTGAAAACAAATCAATATTTGTTGTGACATGTCTGGAGCTAGATTTGAGTAGAAGTGTATAATCTGACATAGACTTGTGAATCCACTGTGAAGATTCCTATTAACCTTTTGGTAATCAAGTTTGGAAAGCCACCAGCCTCCAAATTTGACTTTCATCCTGTCCAAATCATATTGATACCAAGTAGCCTTGAAAAATCAAATATCCAAATTTGCTTTATTTGCCAACTTTCTTAGAGCAAAGAGCTAAATGCTTTATCCCAAAGGCACTGTCTTGTAGGTTTCTCTCCCTCTGACTAGAGAGGGGAAAACAATCCTTTATTTAAATAATCATAGTACTTAATTAAACAGAGGACAAAAGAAAAACATCAATTAGGTTTTGAAAGCAATGCTTTCTTACTCCAAGCCAACAAAAATCCAAAAATGACATAAAAGGTATTAATTCAAGATCAGGTGGAATAACAACATTTTATGGTTAAAAGAGACCATAGATTTATGTCATTTTATACACTTCATTTTCTGGATAAAGAAATTGAAGACCAGTGAATTTAATTCCTTATTATTCTAAGTATGGCCTATGGATCAACAACATAAGCATCATCTGAGACATTGTTAGAAACTATCATTTCAGGCTTTACCCCAGACCTTTGAAATCACGATCTGCATTTTTAACAAGATCCCCACCCCAGATGATTTATATGCACATTAAGGTTTGAGAAGCACTTGTTAAAAGCACTTCTCCAAGATATTTTTAATCACTTGCAATGTTACCTAGTGGAAGTAGCCTTAAACAAACATGTCAGAAAATCTGTCTTTCCTTCCTTCCTTCCTTCCTTCCTTCCTTCCTTCCTTCCTTCCTTCCTTCCTTCCTTCCTTCCTTTCCTCCCTCCCATCTTTCTTTCTTTCTTTCTTTCTTTCTTTCTTTCTTTCCTTTCTTTCT
>NW_005371125.1:1775248-1778314 GCF_000412655.1 Myotis brandtii | reverse complement strand
TTTCTCTCTCTCTCTCTCTCTCTCTCTCTCTCTCTCTCTCTCTTTCTTTTTTCTTTTCTTTCTTTTTCTTTCTAGAACAGTGATTCAAGCATACTCCCCTCTTTCACAGTGAATAAACAAACCACAAAAACTAAATTCATTATCTTTAAACTCTGCACTACTCCTTCAGGCCTCTTGTATTCAAGTTAATGAATTACTACTTTAATAGAAATTGGAATTGCCAGGGAAAATTTTTGGCATTAGAAGAATCTAGTTTATTCCATAATAAATTCCAGAAGCCCTTATTTTTATTCATACTCAAGAAGCCATTTCTAGCTTCTTCTATTTATTCATCCACTCTAAAGCTAGGGATAAATAAACACAATATATATTGATTCAGTCAAATATTGGAAGGCAAGCAAAGAATCCAGCTGTTCTATATGTAGATAAGGCCTTCAGTTTAAAATGTAGCTCTTTAACCATAAAAGAAACATCTTGGGATCAGTGTTTGACTCCTGCTAATTTTCTATAATTCATGTGAAAGGGCTTTAAAGGAAAATAATTGCTCAGCAAATGCAAGTATCATTATTGATCACTTGAAAATATGACAAATTTGAAATCTTAAAATGCTATACTACTTGAGCATTTAAAAATATTCTAACTGCCCCAACCCTGTATTTCTTTTCTACCCTTTTGTGCTATTCAAAATATTAATATTTTGATATATTAGCTAAGAAATTTGCACTTTAATTTATATTTTTGTATGCATGTCTAACTTTTTGTATGCCTCTCTGCAGTACTCACGAACCATAATACATAACAGAATGACTAAGTTAACCACTACTATTGACCCATTACTATTACTATTAACACCTCACTAACTCAAGCTATATAGTTGACCAATCTAAAATAGTTCAATCTAACAGCCTTTTTAAAATCAAATCCTTCTTGATCTTGCTAAGGCATTTTACATTACCTTCCAATTCTTTCTTGACAGCCTCCCAGCTTACATGATACTACACTATCATAGTATATCTCCTACCATTTGAACCAGTCCTTTACTAACTCCTATTTAAGCTCATCTTCAATTCCTAAATTTATATCAATAGATGTCTTTGTCAATTTGGGCTATTATAGCAAAAATAATATAAACTGGGTGGCTTATGCATCACAGAAATTCACTTCTCACAATTCTGGAGTCTAGGAAGTCCGAGATCAAGGCGCTCAGATTCAGTGTCAAGTGAGGACATGCTTCCTGGTTCATAGATGGCTGTCTTCACACAGCATCCAACACAGCAGAAGAGGCAAGGGAGTTCTTGGGGTCTCTTTTAAAAGGACACTAATCCCATTCATTTAGGCTTTGCCTTCAAGACCTCCCCCCAGGCGCAACTTCTAAATACCACCACATTGGTGGGTTAGGATTTCAACATAAGAATTTGCAGAGCACACAAACATCCAGTATATAGAATAGGTATTCTCCAGTTCTTCTGCTCTTCCTTCTTTTCAGGTTCCACTCACAGATCTCATCTTGCAATTTGAACTAGAACAAAAACCTACCATTTCTGTGTCTCAGTTTCCTCATATGCAAAAGAAGGACAATAAATTTCCTATCCTATAGGGTTGAGCTTTTAATTAGCTAATACATACAAAGCACTTTGAACAATGCCGGGCCTTTAGAAAGAGCATGAATGATTTCCAAATCTACATCGCCAGCTCTTCTGTAGATTATTCCAACCTTCAAACTAACATATATTTTTTTAATTTCTTTATTGATTAAAGTATTACATATGTGTCCTTATCCTCCCACTACCGCCCCACCCCCAATTCATGCCCTCACCCCGCTGTTGTCTATGTCCATTGGTTAGGCTTATATGCATGGATACAAGTCCTTCAGTTGATCTCTCCCCCTTACCCTCACCCTCCCCTACCTTCCCTCTGAGGTTTGACAGTCTGATCCATGCTTCTCTGCTCTGGATCTGTTTTTGTTTATCAGTTTATGTTGTTCATTATATTCCATAAATGAGTGAGATCATGTGATATTTATCTTTCTCCAACTGGCTTATTTCACTTAGCATAATGCTCTCCAGTTCCATCCATGCTGTTGCAAATGGTAAGAATTGCTTCTTTTTTACCACAGTGAAGTATTCCATTGTGTAGATGTACCACAGTTTTTTAGTCCACTCATCTATCTGCTGATGGGCACTTAGGCTGTTTCCAAATCTTAGCTATGGTGAATTTTGCTGCTATGAACATAGGGGTGTATATATCCTTTCTGATTGGTGTTTCTGGTTTCATGGGATATATTCCTAGAAGTGGGATCACTGGGTCAAATAGGAGTTTCATTTTTAGTTTTTTGAGGAAATGCCACACTGTTCTCCACACTGGCTGCACCAGTTTGCATTCCCACCAGCAGTGCACGAGGGTTCCTTTTTCTCTGCATCCTCGCCAGCACTTATAGTTTGTTGATTTGTTGGTGATAGCCATTCTGACAAGTGTGAAATGGTACCGCATTGTCATTTTGATTTGCATCTCTCAGATAATTAGTGACTTTGAGCATGTTTTCATATGTTTCTTGGCCTTCCTTCTGTCTTGTTTAGAAAAGTATCTATTTAGGTATGATTTGCTAGAATTTTGTTGAGGATTTTGGCATCTATGTTCATGAGGAATATTGGCCTGTAATTCTCTTTCATTGTGTTGTCTTTATCTGGTTTTGGTATTAAGGTGATGCTGGGTTCATAGAATGAGCTTGGAAGTGTTCCTCTTGAATTTTTTTGAATAGTCGGAGGAGGATACGTTTTAGTTCTTCCTTGAATGTTTGGTAAAACTCCCCTGTGAAGCCGTCTCGCCCTGAGTTTTTGTTTGCAGGAAGCTTTTTGATGACTGCTTCATTTTCTTCCATAGTTATCAGCCTATTGAGATTTTTAGATTCGTCCTGATTGAGTTTTGCAAGGTTATATTTTGAAAGGTTGGAAGAATATGTCCATATCCTCCATGTTGTCTAGTTTGTTGGAATAGAGTTGTTTATAGTATTTTATAACAATCCTTTGTATTTCTGTGGGGTCTGTTGTTATATCGCCTCTTTCCATT
>NW_005371125.1:1773227-1773543 GCF_000412655.1 Myotis brandtii | reverse complement strand
AATATGTAATTATATATGTGTTTTCTGATGGTCTTAGGTGACCCCTGTGAAAGGGTCATTCGACCCCCAAAGGGGTCACAACCCACAGGTTGAGAACTGCTGTTTTACCGCATTCCCTTTAGAATTTCTTGCCTTGCTGGCTTGGTCGTGATAAACTCTCTTACCCTTTTTTTTTTGTCTGTGAAGCTTCTTATTTCCCCTTCAATTTTGAATCATAGCCTTGCTGGTTAGAGTATTCTTGGATTCACTCCCTTGCTTTGCATCACTTTGTAAATTTCTTTCCATTCTTTTCTGGCCTGATGTGTTTCTGTTGAGA
>NW_005371125.1:1762906-1773027 GCF_000412655.1 Myotis brandtii | reverse complement strand
ATTATTTCTTCAAATAGGTTTTCTAAGTCTTGTTCCTCTTCCTGTTGTTCTGGCACCCCTATTATTAGTATGTTGCTTTGTTTCACGTTTTCCCATAGCTCCCTTAGGCTCTCCTCCTGTCTTTTCATTGTTTTCTCCCATTGCAGTTCAGTTTGAGTGTGTTTTGTCCCGTCTTCTAATTAGCTATTTCATTCCTCCACTCCTCCTAGTCTACTATTGGAAATTTCCATGGTGTTTTTTTTTAATATATTTTATTGATTTTTTACAGAGAGGAAGGGAGAGGAACAGAGAGTTAGAAACATCGATGAGAGAGAAACATTTATCAGCTGCCTCCTGCACACCTCCTACTGGGGATGTGCCCGCAACCAAGGTACATGCCCTTGACTGGAATCAAACCTGGGACCCCTCAGTCCGCAGGCCGATGCTCTATCCACTGAGCCAAGCCGGTCAGGGCAATGGCGTTTTTTATTGCATCTACATCACTCTTTATTTTTTCTTGAGTCTTACATAAGTTGTTGATTTTTTCATCCATCTGATTTATGAACTGTATGGCCCTTATTCTGAATTCTTTTTTTTTTTTTTGACATATTGCATGCCTCTGTTTCACTCAGCAGCTTTTCTGGTGGTCCTCCTTTTCTTTCTTTTGGATGTTTCTTTGTCTGCCAATTTTTTATCTTATGGGTCTATATGTTGAATTGTGCAGTGGCTGCTCCTTGGGTGACAGTGGCTCCTTGGGTTGTTGTTGCTCCTCAGGCAGTAGCAGCATGACTGCTTCTCAGTTGGCAGCTGCTCCTCTGATGGGTGCTGTTCGCAGCAGTGGTGGCTCCTCTGGCTAGTTGGGGGAGGCTGATCACACAGCTGCTTCTCATCGGACAGGGGTGGGCTGATCATGAGGCTGCTGCTCCTCAGATTCAGATGGGCTGAGTGTGGCTGCTACTCTTTGGATGGTGCCAGGCTGCTTGTGTGGCTGCTGGTCCTCGGATGGGGTGGGCTGCTCATGCAGCTGCTGCTCCTTGCACAGGGCCGGGCTGCTCATGCGGCTGCTGCTCCTTGGAAGGGGGACAGGCTGCTTGTATGGCTACTGCTCCTCGACAGGAGTGAGCAGCACATGCTGCTGCTGCTCCTCAGATGGGGGCAGACTGCTTACCCAGCTGCTGCTTGTCGGATGGGTGCGGGCTGCATGTGGCTGCTGCTCCTTGGACTGGGGTGGGCTGCTCGAGTAGCTGCTGCTTCTTGAATGGGGGTGGGCTGCTCACTCAGCTGCTGCTCCTCAGATGGGGGCAGGCTGTTCGTGTGGCTGCTGCTCCTTGGACAGGTGCAGGGTGCAGGCTGCGCACAGCTCCTGCTCCTCAGATGGGGTGGGCTGCGTGGGGCTGCCACTCCTCAGTCATGGGAGGGCTGCTCATGCAACTGCTGCTCCTCGGACAGGGGAGCATGTCACTCACACAGCTGCTGCTCCTTGAACAGGGGCAGGCCATGTGGGTTGGTGCCGTGAGGTTTTCCTCTGACCCTCTGGGCTCAGAGGTCTGGCAGACTCTCCTGCCCACATCCTTGATTTTACCTTTCTCCAGGGGTCCTCTGCCCTTCCTGACTGCAAATTGTCTCACCAGCTGAGTCTCCTACACCAATTCAGGGTGGATGTTATTCATTTCAGCTACTCATTCTATCTGCCCCGGGACAAGGCTTGGGACACATCCGTCTATTCCACCACCATTTTGTCCTCCCTGGGACTCTAACATACATTTTTTTCACTGGACACAATTCCATAAAATATCCTGCTTTCTCTCATACTCAACTAGTTGAATACAGATGTCAGCCTTTCCCCCCAATCCAGCTCTCTATCCCCGAGTTTTCCATTTCTGTTAATGGCATCATCATTAACTAGATATCTGAATTAAAAGTCTCAGTCAACTTCTACACTTTATGCCCTCCCTGACCCAAGTCCTATCAATTCTTCCTAATTGTCTCTATCATTAGTTACCTCTTTTAATGCACATTGTTACTATGCTAACTCAGATTTTTTCTTTTCACTAGTGCATTACAATACAACAATACCCCTCTAACATGTTTTTTTCCTGTACTTTCTCCCACCCTACTCCTAGTTCATTATAGTAATCATTATTAAAGTAATATTCAGAATAGTAGTTTCATAAAATCATTTTTATACTCAGCATTTTTCAATAAATCTGCCATGCCATCTGGTTCCAAAATCTGTCCTCTGCCCTTGACAATCTTAACTTCTCTGAATTTATAACTTATACTGCCATTAATGTTATAATTAATCAATTGTTTTAGTTTATGAATCTCATATTAGTATCTAAAATGTATGGAATTATATTTTAATTGTATGTATAAATTTGTAAGATTTTTGTGGACAATTAAAAATATTATAATTTTTTCTCCTATAGTAACTCACCTTACATTATGCACCCTATACATTAGCTTAATTTATTTTATATCATCACTTGTGTGTTTACAGACTAAAGTTGATTTACCATCCCAAATAATAAAATTTTGTAAATGTACCCCTACACTTTATATTGTAGATAATAATATCTTACATAATAAATAATGTGTTGTGGTAAGACATAACTAATCATTGTGGTCACTAACATCTGTGTGAATATTCATTCAAGAGAAAATACTAGTTCATTTTAAAGTCCATTTTCAGTCCACTCTCTTTTATTGGTGGTCAGAAACTTCCCCTTGCTCCCCACTCTAAACTCTTCAGTAATATAATTAGGCTTGTCTCACAACGGATTGAGCTCTTTCTATATTCTAAACAATTGATTCTCAACTGGGGCAATTTTGTCCCTCTGAAAGGGACATTTTGAAATATCTAGAGATATTTTTGGTTGTCACAACTGGGAAGGAAAGGAGTGCTAGAGTATCGAGTGGAGGAGTACAGTTCAGGGATACTGTTATATATTCTACTCTGCCTCGGACGTCACCAAAAACAAAGAATTAACCAGTCAATAGTCAATAGTGCCAAGATTGAGAAACCCTTGTCTAGACCCATTGACCCTCAGACTTAGCCCTCCCTATTTTTAAGCCTTTATCAGTCCTTTTCCCTCCTCAGATTCAGCTATTTTGCCATCTACCTGTGGACTAAGTTGTGTCCTAGTTATTAAATCAATCTCATCTTTAGCTAGGAAGGATACATTGATAAGTGAGTTTTTGTTTCATTTTTAAAATCAAGGCTCTTCTAACATCATTTTGACAAATTTCTATATTTTGTCCTGTATTCTTGAATGCTCTAGTAACCAAAGGGCTAGAACACATGTTACTCCTGATAGTTGTCTTCATAAGAAAGTCTTGCCCCCTAATATCCCATGAGTGTTTTTGTATTAGCCATCAAGACTTCCCTTACCTTTGCCTGCTTTAGATTTTTCAATTTTATTCTCCCCTTGCTTACAAGGTTGCCTTCCTATCTCTTGGATTGATACTGTCATTACACTGAAAAACCCTTTCACAGTAAGCATTCATCATAAAAATCCTTTTAGCTGTACTCTTGAGAATAATTATCTGATACATTTGTAACATAAAATGTTACAAATTTTCTTCAGCCCAAATTTCATGGCAAATTTGACAAGAATAATTATAGCATTTTTATTAATATCTTAGCTTCTTTTTTTTTAAATCCTCACCTGAGGATATGTTTATTGATGAGAGAGAGAGAGAGAGAGAGAGAGAGAGAGAGAGAGAGGAGATAGAAACATAGATCAGTTGTCTCTCATAAGTGCCCATAATGCAAATGAACCTACAAACCTAGGTGTGTGCTCTAACCGGGAATTGAATCCACAAACTTTTGGTGTATAGGATAACACTCCAACTAACTGAGCCACACAGGCCAGGGATTAGCTTCCTTCTTAAAGGATGCCAAAGAAAGTAAATGTAGCACTTAGAAAATGTAGATTGGTTTCCATTCACTATCTGTCATTTTCTGCATTTCTGTTTTAAAAACTAATCCTATATAATAAAGATGTAATATGCAAATGTTCGTTATGTAATGACAGACCGTATAACGACTGGATCACGGATCAGCAGGAGGGTGGGACAGCGAGCTACAAGCAGGCAGCAGAGAGCTACAGGAGGGGGCAAGGCAGCAAGCCAATGGGCAGCAGGCGGAGAGCTACAGGAGGGTGGCAGCGAGCTACTGGCGCATGGATTCATGCACAGGGCTACTAGTAACAAATAATTGCTTTGGTATTTCAACTCAGTTGTAATTAATGGGTATTTTTAGAATGAAGAAATGAGAAGCATAAAAAAAAAAACCCAAAGGGTTTAGCAAAAAAAGCTAAAAATTTTTTCAATATCTCAGAAAAAAATGATTATATGTAGATTTTCTTTGAATGGAAGCACATACAGTTTTGTTTGAAAGTCACGAATAACTTTTTAAAGCAGTTTACTATTTCAGCTGTTGTCACTGCCCCACAGTGGTATAGGTAAACATCCTACATAATAAAAACCTAATATGCTAAGTGTTTGACCGTTCGTTTGACCTTTCAACCAGTCACTATGATGCACACTGACCACCAGGGGGCAAACACACCAACTGGTAGGTTAGCTTGGCGCTGGGGTCCGGCCAATCGGGAAAGGGAGAGACAGGCCAGACATGCCCTGGAGCCAAACTGCCCTGGTCCTTCCCTGGCCTCAAAAATATTTCTTCTAATTAATTTCCTTTCAATGTGCCCAAATCCATGCACTGGGCCTCTAGTAAAAGAATAGTACTTCAGAATTTTTCATTTTCTATTCATAGGACTCTAGGGAATTATTACCATTTTCTTCACCATGCCATATTAATAATCAATATTTACAGGTCAAAGCAAACATAATATAAAATCACATTTCTTTAGAGAGCTCTTATTAAAGAGATAAAGCATCTTCCCTTAAATATTGTTACATTTTCCATTTCTAAACAGTAATTTAGATGACATGAAACAGAGACACATGAAATAGATAAATGAGACTGATTCAAAGAACAAGCCAGTTATTGAAAATCAGGAATAAGAAATGATTTTTTGATTTAAATTCTTTATTGTTTGAAATATTACATGAATCTCTTTTTTCCCCCATTGACCTCTCCCCAGCCGCTCCTACCCGCCAGAACATGCCCTCATCCCCCTACTGTCTGTGTTCATTGGTTATGCTCATATGCATGCATACAACTCCTTTGGTTGATCTCTTACCCCCTTACCCCCCACCTTCCTTCATGGGTTGTACAATCTGATCAATGCTTCTATGTCTCTGGTTCTATTTTTGTTCATCAATTTATGTTGTTCATTATATTCCATAAATGAGTGAGATCATGTGATATTTATCTTTCTCTGACTGGCTTATTTTGTTTAGCATAATGTTCTCCAGTTCCATCCATGCTGTTGCAAATGGTAAGACTTTTTCTTTTTTTTTTACAACAGTATAGAATTCCATTGTGTAGATGTACCACGGTTTTCTAATCCACTCATCTGCTGATGGACACTTAGGCTGTTTCCAAATCTTAGCTATTGTAAATTGTGCTGCTATGAACATAGGGGTGTATATATCCTTTCTGATTGGTGTTTCTGTTTTCTTGGGATACATTCCTAGAAGTGGGATTACTGGGTCAAATGGAAGTTCCATTTTTAATTTTTTGAGGAAACTCCATACTGTCTTCCACAGTGGCTGCACCAGTCTGCATTCCCACCAGCAGTGCACGAGGGTTTTTTTTTCTCCACATCTTCGCCAGCACTTGTCATTTGTTGATTTGTTGATGATAGCCATTCTGACAGGTGTGAGATGGTACCTCATTGTCACTTTGATTTGCATCTCTTGGATGATTAGTGACTTTGAGCATGTTTTCATATGTCTCTTGGCCTTCTGTATGTCTTCTTTCAGAAAGTGTCTATTTAGGTCCTTTGCCCATTTCTTGATTGGGTTGTTTATCTTCCTTTTGTTAAGTTGTATGAGTTCCCTGTAAATTTTGGAGATTAAACCTTTATGGTAGATAACATTGGCAAATATGTTCTCCCATGCAGTGGGCTTTCTTGTTGTTTTGTTGATGGTTTCTTTTGTTGTGCAGAAGCTTTTATTTTGATGTAGTCCCATTTGTTTATTTTCTCCTTAGTTTCCATTGCCCTAGGAGCTGTATCGGTAGAGATATTGGAAGAGCAATGTCTGATATTTTGCTGCCTATGGATTCTTCTAAGATTTTTATGGTTTCCCATCTTATGTTTAAGTCCTTTATCCATTTGAAGTTTATGTTTGTGTATTAAGAAATGATTTTGAATCAGGAATTCATGAATGGAAAAAGTTTTAGGGCAAGCACGTTATACACCAAAGTGAATGAATCTGTTGTTTTTAAAAATATTTTTATTGATGTCAGAGAAGAAGGGAGAGGTAAAGATAGAATCATCAGTAATGAGAGAGAATCATTGATCAGCTGCTTCCTGCACGCCCCCCACTGGGGATTGAGCCTGCAACCTGGTCATGTCCCCTGACCAGGAATTGAACCATGACCTCCTAGTTCATAGGTCAATGCTCAACTACTGAGCTCTGCTCGCCAGAATGAATCTATTATTTTAAACCCTGCCTGAGTCCATCCAGCTTAAGTGCAATATTTTATGTTTTGTCACTCCTATTTTAGGGTGTATTATAATTTCGATATAATGACTAATGATCACAAGATAACAGGACTACTATTCCCTTTGCCATAGTAACACTTTATTTAAAAAAGTATTGTCTAGTAATAGCATATATGAACCTTTCATTTACATCCATTTATTTAAAGAATATAGCCTTATGTAAAAATTATTTTTAACTTACTTTAAGTTATAAAACTCAGTAGACTCCTGCTAGACATGTATTCTAATTTTCTCTAAAACAATGAACAAATAAACTGTTCATAAGTTTTTAGTCACAGGAGTTCATATTTCAAGAGTTTATATAGTAATGGCATTTTCTCAGGAAATTTAAAATATCTAAACTTGACAAAATAAAATACAATAAAGGCACTAAAAAACAAACACATTCTGCTTATAAGATTTCATTTTAAAGCAATTTTTTATTTGGTTTTGTATGATTTATATTTCTGCATTTAAAATGATGGAAAGAGTTAACTAGAATTTTTAGTTATCATTCCAATTAACACAGTTAGCTGGAACTCTTCTTACAGGTTAAAATACTGTGTCACTTTGGTAAAACTGGAAAACCTGGCTTATGAATGTACAAAAAGAGACTAAAATACATACAAAGTACAAGTTACTTTATTGATTTTTAAGTTCATACTAAAGTGACAAAATTGTATTTCATTATAATTGAAAACATTTCAACAATGTCTTCTCAGCTATATTTCTGTTTTATTTTTCTTTCTTTTATTGTTTAGAAACATCTATGTGATAAGTCACAAGAGTCTTTCCCTCCCTTATTTCAGAGGGGTTATTTAGTTTGCAAGGTTAAATATCAAATCTTACGTCCTTTGGTCACTCTAAGCCCAACCAAAACCCTAACAAATAACTGCCTCTTTCCAATAAACAGGATGTTAGTTCTAAGAAGCATTTAATGACATTCACAATTAAAAGTCTCACCTAAAAATCTGTTTATGAAAGAATTAGCTTCATTTATGGATTTGCCACAAAGTCACTCTTAATGATGTTCTCTGGAAGAGATTAGAGGTGAAAAAGGAAGTGAATTTAAAAAGGAAAACAAGCATGAGAACAAACAACCCTCTACCTTTGATTCAGTTTTTCAGATCAGTAGTTGCCCTGACAATTGTCATGACTACCTCTAAAAGCAAAGATACTTGGAGAATAAAAAAGAAAAGTATAAGATTGTTCACTTCTCAGACTTTCCTCTGCTTTTAGGAAGAACTAGGCATAAAGCTATAGAGGGAATTGCCACTAAGTCACAGTGGATCTTCATATATTTTTTAAGACAACTGTATTAGTTTTCTATTACAATTATATCAAATTGTCACAATTTTAGAGGCTTTAAAAATCAACTTTTTATATTCTTATTTATTTCAGAGAGGAAGGGAGAGGAAGAGAAAGATGAGAATCATTGATCAGCTGCCTCCTGAACGCCCTCTACTGGAGATTAAGTCCGCAATCCAGGCATCTGCCCTTGACCGGAAGGGAACCTGGGACCCTTCAGTCTGCAAGTTGACTCTCTATCAACTGAGCCAAACCATCTAAGGCAAAAAACATCAATTTTTTATTTTTATTTTTATTGATTTCAGAGAGGAAGGGAGAGGGAGAGAGATAGATAGAAACATCAATGATTGACCGGCTGCCTCCTGCATGACCCTACTGGGGATCGAGCACACAACCCAGGCATGTGCCCTTGATTGGAATCAAACTCGGGACCTTTCAGTCTGCAGGCTGACACTCTATCCACTGAGCCAAACCGGCTAGGGCAAAATATCAATTTTTATCTCATAGTTCTATAGGTCAGAAGTCCAAATGGACATGACTGGATTCTCTACTCAGGGTGTCACAGAGCTGAAGTCAAAGTGTTGGTAGATCTGTGCTCCTTTAGTGTACATTTTGGGAAAGAATCTACTTCTAAGCTCATTCAGTTTGTGGGCCCCGAATCCAATTCCCTGTGGTTGTAAGCCTGAGGTTTCTGGCTGTTGGCTGGGGATTATCTGCATTCTTTCTCACATGATCTCCTCCATATTCAAAGTTGGCAAAGGCACATTGAATCCCAGGTGTACTTGGGATAGCTCTCTTTCTCTCTTCTGTGACCAGCTGTAGAAAACTCCCTACTTTTAAAGAGGTCACATGATTAAGTTAGGCCTACCTAGATAATATCTGTATTTTATGGTCAACCGACCTGGGACATTAATTACATTTGCCAAATCCCTTCATGATAATACCTAGACAAATGTTTGATTGAAAAACTGGGGCATGAAAATCAGGCAGGTTCAGAAGTGGAGTAATCTTTAAAATTCTGTCTGCCACAGGATGCCTTCTTCTAAGAGGCAAAACTTTCAATATGCATAGGTTCAATTTAAGCCCCCAATTATAAATTCTTTATGCTGTGAACAACTGCACAATCATACATAGCACTCTTGAGCTATATCTTCTAGGGGTCAAGAGCCCTTGCACTAACCTTTTGGCTTCTTTCTCTCCTTAAAACCTTTCCTGTCTCACCCGACTTATTTCTTAAAAAGATCATTTCTTTACAACATATTTCCTTCTCACCTTCTACTACTAGTAAACTCTAATTAATGTTATCCTCTATTTGAAATTTTTAATGCGAATTTAATAATATTTTGTGCATAATTGTTGATCTGGAATACATCTCTAAGCCTAATTTATTTCTACTTTGGGAGGAATATTTTTCTCCAATGGACTGTGTCATTCAAGTGGTCTTCTTCAATAATTTCTTATTTTAATTTCAACTAAATGAAAAGACATAAGCTTGTGAGAGTAGCTTATATGTTTCTTCATTTTTTACTGGCAAAAAAATGTAGCTCTTCAATTCCAATATAGACAATGGTCAATTGAGGAATATATACTAGTAATTGTGCTGCTAATGTTATTACCTGAGCTCTATGAAATCACTTTTTGTGTTAATCTTCACCTGAGGATGTTTTTTCCATTGGTTTTTAGAGAGAGTAGAAGGGAGGGGGAGAGACAGAGAGAGAGAAACATCAACGTGAGAAACACACATCAATATGTTGCCTCTAGGGAGCAACTGAGGTACATGCTTTTGACTGGAATCGAACCTGCTGAAATCAAACCTTCAGTCCGTAACCCTATACTCTACCCAAATAAGCCAAATCAGCTAGGGCACTAAATCACATTTATTTTGCAAGTGTAAGCTCTACCATTAAGAAGGCATCTGAAGTGACAAAATAATAAAAATGGAGTTTATACAGAAAAGTAACTATGAAAAAATGCTTTGAATAGATCTGGTATATATTTAGAAAAAAATTGTTTAATCACAACTCTTGAGTCTAAATTGTCTTGGAACTAAAAAGAACTTTACTTACCTTTTGAGGGTGTTAAATTTCTAGTGGATTAAAACATCATTCAGAAAACTTGAAGACTGAAAAAAACTGAAATACCAAGCAAAATAGAAGCAGACTCATAGAGAGCAGGCAGACAGATGTGTGTGTGTGTGGTGGGGGGGGGGTGTTG
>NW_005371125.1:1755883-1762839 GCF_000412655.1 Myotis brandtii | reverse complement strand
TGGTGATTGTGTGGTGGAGGGTGGAGGGTGGAGGGTGGAGGTGGAAGAGAGTATAGAGAGGATAAATGATGATGCAAAAAAAATAAGAAAAAAAGAGATTGAACCTCTCTACTGGATAGAAAAGTGGATATGAACTTATTCACCTGCAAACTGTCACAGTAATAGACCAAGAACACTACTATTTCCACACAAATATTAAATAACTATAATCCCTCCTCAACATGAATATCCCACTATTCTTTAGGGTCACTGCAAATCATAAAAGGGTTTATCACAACCATCTTAGAAGGTTTGTAAGTCTACCATAGCACAGTCTTTGTCATTCTAAGACAGAGGAGCTAGATGATTAAAAACAAGGCTGCTGGAGGATATAAAATTACCACACAGAAATCTATGGCATTCTTATACACCAATAATGAACTTTCAGGAAGAGAAACTAAAACAGCAATCCCATTTACCATTGCAACAAAAAAATTAAGATACTTAAGAATAAACTTAACCAATGAGGTAAAAGACCTGTACTATAGGATTTTGAAAAAAAGAGATAGAGGAAGATATACACAAGTGGAAGAATATACCATGTTCATGAATTGGTAGAATCAATATAATTAAAATAGCCATACTACCCAAAGCAATCTATAGAATCAATGTAATCCCTATTAAAATACCAATGGCGTATTTCACAGATCTATAACAAACTGTCCAAAATTTAATATGGAATAAAAAAAGACCCCCAAAAGTTGCAGCAAACTTGAGAAAGAACAAAGTTGGAGGGATCACAATACCAGATTTCAAGTTATACTACAAAGCCACTGTATTCAAAACAGCTTTTTACTAGTACAAGAACAGGCATTTAGACCAGTGAAACAGAACAGAGAATCCAGAAATTGACCCAAGACATTATGCTCAATTAATATTTGACAAAGAAGGCAAGAACATAGGATGGAGTGAAGACAGTCTCTTAAATGGTGTTGGGAAAATTGGACAGATACATGCAAAAGAATGAAACTAGAACACCAATTTAAACCATACACAAAAATAAACTCAAAATGGATAAAAGACTTAAATGTATGATGTGAAACCATAAAAATCTTAGAAGAAAACAGGCAGCAAAATCTCAGACATCTCTCGTAGCAATATATTTGCCGATACATTTCCTAGGATAATGGAAAGTAAGGAGAAAATAAACAAATGAGACTATATCAAAATAAAAAGCTTCTGCACAGCAAACAAACAAACAAAAAAACAAAACAAACAAACAAACAAACCACCAACAAAATAACAAGAGAGCCCACTGCATGGGAGAACATATTTGCCAATGATACATCAGGTAAGGGGTTAATCTACAAAATTTATAGGAAATTCATAAAACATAACAAAAGGAAGATAAACAATCTAATAAAAAGTGGGAAAAGGATCTAAATAGACACTTCTCTAAAGTGGACATATAGAAGGCCAAAAGGCATATGAAAAAATGCCCAATGTCACTAATCATCCAAGAGATGCAAATCAAAATGACAATGAGGTACCACCTCACATCTGTCAGAATGGCTATAATTAACAAGTCTACAAATGACAAGTGTTGGCAAGGATGTGGAGAAAAGGGAACCCTAATACACTGCTGGTGGGAACGCAGACTGGTTCAACCTTTGTGACAAATAGTGTGGAGTTTCCTCAAAAAATTTAAAATGGAACTTTCACTTGACCCAGTGATCCCACTTCTGGGAATACTAGTATAACCTACGAAATCAGAAACACGAATCAGAAAGAATATATGCACCCCTATGTTCATAGCAGTACAATTTATAATAGCTAAGATTTGGAAACAGCCTAAGTCCATTCAGCAGATGAGTGGATTAAAAACTTTGGTACATATATACCATAGAATACTACACTGCTGTAAAAAAGAAAGAATTCTAACCATTTGCAACAGCATGGATGGACCTAGAGAGCATTATGCTAAGGGAAATAAGCCAGTCAGAGAAAGATAAATATCACATGTGGAATATAGTGAACAACATACACTGACAAACAGGGACAGATCCAGAGACAGAGAAGCATCAAACAGACTATCAAACCTTAGAGGGAAGGCAGGAGAGGGTGGGCAGGTAGGAAGAGGCCAACTGATGAACTTGTATGCATATATGCACTACCCATGGACACAGGCAATAGGGTGGTGAAGGCCTGGCGTGGGGGGCAGGCCTGGGCTTGGAGAAGTCAATGGAGGAAGAAGGGGACATATGTAGTACTTTCAACAATAAAGATTTTCTTAAAAATTAAAAAAATAAATATACCATATTATTTTTAAAAATAAATTAAAAATAAAAACAAGGCTGCTGAAACTTTGACAAGAATACGTATTTTCACTATTTACCATATGTTTAAAAACTAAGATGCAATGCAGCTTGTTAGGGAACGCATTGACTTGAATTTAGGGTATGTGAATTGTAAATCTAGCTCTACCTCTAACTATAAGTGCTTTTTAAAAAATTAAATCTATGTTTCAGTTTCCTAGTCAGTAAAATGGGAATGCAGGCCTACATATATTTTTCAGATATCAGTGAGTTCTGAGAATCTATAATGATAGCATAATGGACTTCAGGTAAGTATTTCACAAACGCATATGCCACATCTGTGTAAACTGCCACTTTCTAGACAAGCAATTATTAGAAGAAACTATGATGCAACACAAGCCCCTGAGGGTCAGGAGAACTTCGTTTTTATCCTGATTCTACCAATATGTGGTGTAACACTGGTGGCTTTGTCTCTTTCAACCTCATCCACTCATCTCTAAAATTGAGCTAAGAATTTCTATAACCACTTAAATGTGCTATTTCCTGAGGATCAATCAAATAACACACATGAAGTGTTTGAAAATCACAAAATCATATAGAAATATAAGAGATAATAAATATATCCTGGCAATTTACTGTGATGAACAATTTATTCTGCTAATCAATAAATGGGTGTGCTTTGAATAAGTTATTGAAATCCACTGGGCCTCAGTTTTCTCAAAGGTAAAATGTGGATGATTGTCTAGATCAGTGATTTTTAAAAAGGTAGTTTTCATTTTTTCAGCAGCAGAATTGACTTCATAGAAATTATTAAGTGGAACCCCACATATATATCAGGAGAAAAACAGAGCAGTTCTACCTGAGGATGACCCAGGGACTTGTCCATCCAGCCTCCTTTTCATTGCACCACCATACCATAGCTTATAAGGCACCTCTATGAAATCTTAGGACTCTGAGGAATACAGTTTGAAAATGTCTGGAGTAGATGATTTGTAATATGTTCTCTAGTTTCAAATATATGTTTAAAATGATGACAACTAAAAAGATCTATTCACTTGTTTTTTAATTGAGTTTTTATTATCTAAGCAATAGGAAGTGAATGCAACACTTTTATAGCAACTTTCTTTTCATTTCTGTTGTTTGTACTTTGATTTTCATATTTTAAAAAACCACAATGTCTTCCCAATTATGAAACAAAGTTTGCTGCTATAAATGTGTTTACTATTTCTACTTCATTGGTTAGAGATTAAAGCAGATTAATCTTCCATTTAAAACATCATTAGAAAACAATAACTTCTAGTGTTCTCATCACACAATGTAGTTATTACCAGCTCCAAAAATGACTATGAAATTTATATAGCAGTATAGATTAATTCCATAGTAAACACTCACAAAGAAAAACAGAAGCCTACTGATGTTATTAGACCCATAGGAAGACCCAGATCCCATTAGATTGACACATTTCAGAACACAATATTTTACTATTTTCAATTAATAAAAACTAAGTTTGTGACCATGGAACTATATGGCATTATGGTGCTCTTCTAAAAAAAGGTATCAAAGGCAAAAAAGATGATGGCGGGCAGGATGGAGGTGAGGGAGAGGATGTGAGTGAGTAAAGGCATGAAAGGAGAATGTGTGGATGTGTGTGGTATGTATGTGTGTGTGTGTGAGTGAGGGACAGTTAAATCCTGCAGGAGCAGCAGGGGATGGCAGACCAGGCTCTCTTGGACAGGGAGAGACTACCACCGCTGTGGGCACTCCCCAGACTGCAGGACTCGGGCACAGAGTCCACACCATCTTGAAGGGGAGAGTGGCCTCTTCTAGGAACCCATCAGCACCACCACCCAGACAGGCCTTGGACACTGCCCGTGACCCAGCAGCCACTCCAGCCAAAATCCTGCTGCCCCAGCTGCAGACCCACAGAACCTGGGATCTCCACCTCCAAAGGTGCACCGCTCCCACAGCAGTAAGTGCAACTTCCCCCTCCCCAGCAGCAGACCTCTAGACACCACATTCGAACATTTCCAACATTTGCACCTTTCCAGCACACAGACTTTCAGGGTACACCACTCCATAGGCAGCTTTTAGGAGATGCTGGGAACCCCCGCTGGGTGTGATTTTGTACAGACACAGGCGCACTGCCCCACAGTAGAAATTCTGAATTCCTTCTGCCTGAATAACTGCCCACAGACAACCCAGCTGCTCAACTTCAGTGCTAGGGCCCCTCAGAGTGCATCTGAGCTCTGTGCAAGCAAAGGCACTGCCACACTTATGCATTTCCAAGGAGCAGGCACCCTGAGCCCATTGATCCACAGGGCACTCTGGGGAGCTGCTGTAAGCCCCAGTAGGGTGTGATCTTGGACAAACAGGGATGCACACACCCCCGGCAGTAAAAAGTCTGAATTCATTCATCCTGGACACCTGCCCACAGACGCCTTGATTACGCAGCTTCAGAGCCAGGGCCCTTCAGAGTGCTTCAGTGCACCACCACACTGGCAAAGGCACTGCAGGTGTCACTGTGAGCCACCACAGGGAGTACACACCTATCCACCACAGGTGCAGCAGCAAAAACTGAGTCTTCCCACCCCACAGCTGCAGAACTTTGGACACTACAGACAAATGCTTTTCCAGCACGTAGGCCTCCCAAGCCCACTGTCCACAGGAAGCCCTTGGGTGCCTTGTGAGCCCCTGCTGGGCACGCACTTATACAAACAGGGAACACTGCTGGGCTGTAGAAACGCTGAATTCCCTCTTCTGGGATACCTGCCTACAGACACAGCAATCCCGTGACTTCAGCACCAGGGACCTTCAGAGGGCAGGGCGCCAATACACGCTGCTGGAAAATGCATCATGGCTGCCCCAGTGAGTCGCCACTAGGGGCATGTGTATCCAACCACTGAAGCAGCAGCAGCAAAAGCTGAGTCTGCCCACACCAAAACTACAGAACTCTGGACACCACAGTCACGCCTTTCCAGAGCACAGGCCTCCTGAGCCCCACCATCCCAAAAGAAGGTTCCTGCGTGCCACTGTGAATCCCCGCTGGGCACACATGATTTCAACCAAGGGCACAAGACACAAAAATTGGGACACCCCCCTCCACGGCTGCTGACTTCTAGACACCGCAGTTGTGCCTTTCCAGCTCGCAAGCCTACATCAAGAGAACCCAAATAGCTCAAATAGGGAGCTAAGCTAGATTACCAAGCCCAGGAGACTTGAGAGATTATACCAGTAGCACCATCACCAAAATAACCTGGGTAGCAAAGCAATCAGATCTACAATCAAAATGTTACAGCAAAACATGGGAAGACAAAAAAGCAATACCCAAAGGAAAGAAAAAGAAAAATCACCAGAAAGGGAGTTAAATGAAATTGAAGCTAGTAACATATCAGAGAAAGAATTCAGAGTAATGGTTATAAGGATGCTCAAATGGCTGAATGACAAATACACACAACTCAATGAGAATTATAAGGAGCTGAATGAGAATGTCACCAACATGAAAAGGAACCAGGAGGAAATGAAGAACGACATAACTGCAATAAAGAACACAAAGGAAGGCTTAAAGAGTAGACTAGAAGAGACTGAGGACTGCATCAGCGAATTAGAAGACAAGGTAGGAAAAAACACAGAAAACACAGCAGCAAATGGAAAGAAAATTTAAAATGCAAGAGAAGAGCCTAAGGGAGCTTTGAGACAACACAAAATGAAAAAAACATTTGCATAATAGGGATACCAGAAGGAGAGGAAGGAAAGCAAGGAATAGAAAACCTGTTTGAAGAAATAAGGACAGAAAACTTCCCAGGTATTGGAAAGAAAAAAAACTATGCAAGTCCAAAAAGCACATAGAGTCCCAAACAAGATGAACCCCCAAAGACCGACACCAAGACACATCATAATTAAATTGACAAACACCAACGACAAAGTAAGAATCTTAAAGGCTGCCAAAGAGAGACGAAAAGTTACCTACAAGGGATCTCCTATTAGAATATCAACTGATTTCTCAATGGAAACACACCAGGCCAGAAGGGAATGGAATGAAATATACAAAGTGATGCAAAGCAAGGAACTGAACCCAAGAATACTATACCCAGCAAATCTATCATTCAAAATTGAAGGTGGAATCAGGAGATTCACAGACAAAAAAGGGCTAAGGGAGTTTATTGCCACCAATCCAGCAATGCAAGAAATGCAAAAGGGACTGCTGTAAAAAGAAGAAACAGAAAGGCAAGAAGAAACACAAACAATAAGAATAAAAATGATGACAAACAAGTACTTATCAATAATAACATTAAACGTAAATGGATCAAATGCTCCAAACAAAAGACATAGGTTAGCTGAATGGATAAGAAAACATGAACCATATATTTGCTGTCTGCAAGAGTCCCACCTAGAACAACAGATCCACACAGACTGAGAGTGAAGGGATGGAAAAACAAATTCAGGCAAATGGAAATGAGAAAAAGGCTTGGGTTGCGATACTTATATCTGACAAAATAGACCTCAAAGTAAAGGCCAAAACAAGAGATAAGGAAGGGCACTACACAATACTAGAGGGAGCAATTCAATAAGAAGATATAACTTTGGTAAATATATATGCACCCAATACAGGAGCACCCAAATACATAAAACAACTTCTGGAAGATATCAAGGGAGAGATCAATA
>NW_005371125.1:1735309-1754723 GCF_000412655.1 Myotis brandtii | reverse complement strand
CAGATGACATGATACTGTACTTAGAAAACCCTAAAGACTCCATCAAAAAATTATTAGACCTAATAAATGAATTTGGCAATGTAGCAGGATACAAACTTAACGCCAAGAAATCTATGGCATTTCTATACACCAATAGTGAACTTACAGAAAGAGAGGTTAAAAAAGCAATCCCATTTGCCATCGCACCAAAAAAATTTAAGATACCTATGAATAAACTTAACTAAGTAGATAAAAGACCTGTACCCAGAATACTACAGGACGTTGAAAAACGACATAGAGGAAAACATAAACAAGTGGAAGAACATACCGTGTTCATGGATTGGTAGAATCAACATCATTGTATGGTACATACCACCCAAAGCAATCTATAGATTCAATGCATTCCCCATTAAAATGCCAACAGCATATTAAACAGATCTAGAAAGAACTCTCTAAATTTCATCTGGGAAAAACAAAATAAAACAAACAAACAAACAAACAAACAAACACAACAATTAGCTGCAGCGATCCTGAGAAAGAAGAACAAGGTAGGAGGGATCTCAATACCAGATATCAAGATGTATTACAAAGCCACTGTTCTCAAAACTGCCTGGTAATGGCACAAGAACAGACATATAGATCAATGGAATAGAATAGAGAACCCAGAAATCGAACCAAACCACTATGCTCAATTAATATTTGACAAAGGAGGCAAGAACATACAATGGAGTCAAGACAGTCTCTTCAATAAATGGTGCTGGGAAATTTGGTCAGACACATGCAAAAAAAATGAAACTAGACACCAACTTACACCATACACAAAAATAAACTCAAAATGGATAAAGGACTTAAACGTAAGACGGGAAACCATAAAAATATTAGAGGAATCCAAAGGCAGCAAAATCTTAGACATACGCCAAAGCAATTTCTTCACCAATACCACTCTTAGAGCAATGGAAACTAAAGAGAAAATAAACAAATGGGACTATATCAAAATTAAAAGCTTCTGCACAGCAAAAGAAACCATCAACAAAACAACAAGAAAGCACACTGCATGGGAAAACATATTTGCCAATGTTATCACTGATAAGAGTTTAATCTCCAACATTTACAGGGAACTCATACAACTTAACAAAAGGAAGATAAACAACCCAAGTAAAAAATGGGCAAAGGACCTCAATAGATACTATCAACAAATGACAAATGCTGGAGAGGATTAGGAAGAAAAGGAACCCTCGTGCACTGCTGGTGGGATTGCAGACTAGTGCAGCCACTGTGGAGAACAGTATGGAGTTTCCTCAAAAAACTAAAAATGGAACTTCCATTTGACCCAGTGATCCCACTTCTAGGAATAGATCCCAAGAAACCAGAAACACCAATCAGAAAGGATATATACACCCCTATGTTCATAGCAGCACAGTTTACAATAGCTAAGATTTGGAAACAGCCTAAGTGCCCATCAGCAGATGAGTGGATTAAAAAACTTTGGCACATCTATACAATGGAATACTATGCTGCTGTACAAAGGAAGGAACTCCTATCATTTGCTACAGCATGGATGGAGCTGGAGAGCATTATGCTAAGTTAAATAAGTCAGTCAGAGAAAGATAAATATCACATGATCTCATTCATTTGTGGATTATAATGAACAACATAAACAGATGAACAAAAATAGATCTAATGACAGAGAAGCATCAATCAGATGCTCAAACCTCAGAGGGAAATCAGGGAAGGGTGGGGCTAAGGGGTGAGATCAACCAAAGGACTTGTATGCATGCATATAAGCATAACCAATGGATACAGACACCGGGGGTGAGGGCATGAGGGGTGGTCTATGGGGGGGATAAGGACACATTTGTAATTCCTTAATCAATAAAGGAAAAAAATAAAAATAAATAAAAACATAAAAAAGGTATCAAAAAGAGATGGTTTTAAGTGAGCTAAAAACAGGTAGTGCCACTATTCTAACAAGGTATGTAATTAATGAATAAGCCCTTACTGTAGACCCAGTACATATACCTAATGAATTCAGAATTCAACTTAAAAATGACCTGCATTTGTCTTAAACTTATTATAAAGTTTACCATAGGAGGATCCATTTATAGCTGAGGGATATATTCTGCTATACAATTATAAACATAATTTTAAAACTAATGAAAAGCCTAATATATATCTGAACAAGATTAATTTTAGAAAATCATATGTCTGATGGTTTAAACAAGAAGACAAATAGAAATTACGAAGTTAGTACTATAAATTCCTATTATTTTTCAAAAACAAATTTGGTAAACAGAATGAAATTAAAAATGTAATTGATCTAAAAGGTATATTATTTCCTGTGGAGAGTTTAATAAAAATACTAAAAATAGCCCTAGCCGGTTTGACTCAGTGGATAGAGAGTCGGCCTGCGAATGAAAGGTCCCAGGTTCGATTCCGGTCAAGGGCACTTGCCCGGGTTGTGGGCTCGATCCGCAGTGGGGGACTTGCAGGAAGCAGCTGATCCATGATTCTCTCTCAGCATGGATGTTTCTATCTCTCTCTCCCTCTTCCTTCCTCTCTGAAATCAATAAAAATATATTTTAAAAAATACTAAAAATAAGTGTTTTACTTTTAATATCTCCTATGTTGAACACTATTATATAAACATCAATGATACAACAGAATCATTGGTTGGCTACCTCCTACACGCCCTACACTGGTGATTGAGCCCAGAACCCGGGCATGTGCCCTGACCAGGAATAGAACAGTGACATCATGGTTTATAGGTTGACGCTCAACCACTGAGCTGCACCGACTGGGCTTGAACACTATTTTTTATCTTAACCAAAGAAACTGATTTACATATGTGGCTTTAGTGTCTATGGCTGACTGTGCAGAGCCAAAACTGATGCCATACCATAATCGTCAAACATATCAATAATGTATAAAGCGAAATTAGTCTGTGAGAAATCATTGAGTTGATCTGCTGAATTACATACATTGGAATATTTCCAATTTCTCTTTCATGAAAAAAAGTTAATCTCTTAATGAAATAAAGACAAAATTAAATTAACAAATAAACTATTATCACATCAAATGAGTCAGTTATATTGTAACTATCATCGGAATTCACTTTTCAAAGTAACATATCAGTCATCTCAGGGGTGCTACTTAGCAGCTAACATAGCACAACATAACAGATTTTTGAGGCAGGAAGTAAGAGAAAACTACATGCAATAGATGCTATAAGAGAGTTTTTAATTGGCAGAATGTAATTTAGCAGAAACTATTCTTTGACCAAGGAACTGATATTGTTCTAAGGCAGTGGTTCTCAACCTTCCTAATGCCGCGACCCTTTAATACAGTTCCTCATATTGTGGTGACCCCAACCATAAAATTATTTTCGTTGCTACTTCATAACTATAATTTTACTACTGTTATGAATCGTAATGTAAATATCTGATATGCAGGATCCAATTTCATTGTTACAAATTGAACATAATTAAAGCATAGTGATTAATCACAAAACAATATGTAATTATATATGTGTTTTCCGATGGTCTTAGGCGACCCCCTGTGAAAGGGTCATTCGACCCCCAAGGGGGCGCGACCCACAGGTTGAGAACCACTGTTCTAAGGAATGTTTTAATATATAGTAAAGACAGTCTAATCCAAAGACCTAGAATTTAAAGAACTGCTACTTAAAATTTATTAATTTGATTTTCATAATTTAAATATTCTATTGTATAATTTTATAATGAAAATATAAAAATGTAAAATTTAAAGTCATAAGTAATTCTAAATTAATTGAGCCTCAGTTTCTCTATTGTGATATTTCTTCAATATCCAAGTAACTTTATCTCTTTTTTCATATACTTTATCAGTAGAAATATAAGTACATTCTAAGTCACTGTTTCTCAAAATTTGTTCAACAGAATAATAATATATGTCATTGATAAAAAGAAATAAAAAATAAAGACTCCATAAGCAATAAATTTGGGAAATTCTGGGCTAGAAAGTGTTAAACATATTTCCTTTTTAAAATTGTATTTATTGATTTTTAGAAAGAGAGATAAACATCCATTTGTTATTCCACTGATTTATGCATTCATTGGTTGATTCTTTTATGTGCGCTGACTGGCGATCAAACCCACAACCTTGATGTATCTAGATGGCTCTCTAATCAACTGAACTACCTGGCCAGGTCTTTGAACCTATTTCTTTGCTACAATATATAGTAGAGTCTTTAAAGTTAATATTAATTTCAAACCCAATGTACATGCTTTGGAAAACATCAAGCTAAGTATCACTTAGCTCAGTGGTTCTCAACCTTCTGACCCTTTAAATACAGTTCCTCATGTTGTGACCCAACCATAAAATTATTTTCATTGCTACTTCATAACTGTAATGTTGCTACTGTTATGAATCATAATGTAAATATCTGATATGCAGGATGGTCTTAGGCGACCCCTGTGAAAGGGTCGTTCGACCGCCAAAAGGGTCACGACCCACAGGTTGAGGACCGCTGACTTAGCTAAATACTAATAAGTATTTGCCAAAGGTTATATCATTGTCCGAATGGAATCTTTAGGTAGCTTAATAAGCAAACTGATGTATCTGTTGCAGTCCTCTTCACTGGGCATTAGTATCATCAAATGATCAGTGAACCAAATTAATTGCTCAATTTCAAATTTGTGATTCCTCCAATACTAGATTTAGTGGTACATGGCCTCTGATTCAACACCAAATGGTTCAGAATAGGAAATGTAGATTTCTTAGGTATCCATTTTTGCGTGACCACGAATGCATAATATATTAGCAATAGGGATAATTTATGAACTCTGTCTTCTTTATTTTTTGAATTCCACCTATCATCTTTTATATTTTTTAGTATTATCAACACATGACCAGTAGATTACTGAGAATTAATATATGGCATTCTGTGCGTATATGAACAAATATCAGAAAGAAAAGAGCAAAAGACAATTCTTTCTCCCTAGTGTCATTGTGATTTCAGAAAGTGTTAGCACATTTTTGGCATCCTAGCCTGCATCCGTTTTAACAAGCCAAGTTAAAGAAGAACCTTATTCTTTCAAACTTAGGATTTTTCATTATTTTGAAATTCATTAGTTTGATTAGTACAGAATTGAGCTAATGAGTTCAAGGCCATAGAATTGAGTCACATATAGGCCAGTTAACATTGCACAGAAAAAAAAAATATTTTGTTTCCACCCACACTAGGCCCTTTATCATTAACTAACTCTCTAACAAATGTCTATTTTTATCATACAGCAAACCTCACAACTGCTATACATTTTTTTAAAGAGCAGGCAAGATCATATGCATGTGTGGGCAGAAAGCTTGTTCATCATTAACTAATAGAGCTTCAGCCATACCTCTAAACACACATTTATTTAAAGGAACTTTCATAAGGGAGAAAATTCAAAATTCAATCACATGTTAAATAACAATTCTCCAACAAAATTGAAACAGATTCCTAGATACAAAGAACAGACTGGTGATAGCCAGAGGGTCAGGAGGCTGGAGTACTGGGTAAAAAGCTGAATGGATTAAGAAGTACAAATTGGTTACTTACACAATAGTCACTGGATGTAGAGTACAGCATAGGGAGTATAGTCAATAGTATTGCAATAACTATGTAGGGAGATAGGTGGGTACTGGAAATTATGGGGGGGACACTTTGTTAGTTATATAAATGTTTAACCACTCTGCTGTACACCTAAAACTAATAAAAAATTGAATGTAAGCTATAATTGAAAAATAAATAAATAAATGACAATGTTCCCTTTTAACTAATAAATTTCAGGTTGCTCTTTTTCTTTTACAAGTATCAGTGTTTTGTTTAATTGTAAAATACCATGTGCACTATTACAACAAGTAAAAAATAATTAAGAGACTCATGGGCTATTATTATTTGCTAAAATCTAATTAGTCTTTATTTTCATAAAAGAATCCCATTCACTTCAATTTAGTCTGTCAATTATGACTCCATTTTTTCTTCTGAGTTCATATTGTAAATAATAGCACAGAATTTCAATTGGATTAGATAAAATCATTGCATTGCTTTATATCCTCTGCCACTGAAAAATAACAAAAATGACAACTGGTCTGAAGAAAAGTTTTAAAGTTTGGCTAATGCTCCTTTTGTGTGAAATATAATATACTTAGCAGTTCAAAGTGGAAAAAAATCTAATCTGAGAGGACTGTCATCATAGAACTTGAAAGAAAGATTGATTTGATAGTTTTCTATTTTATGTTCAATACAAAATTCCATTTCATTTGATTTGTCAGGAATTTCATATATCCTTTAAACATGGCAGATTATTATCTGAGAAGAAAAATGTCTTCTGATCAAAACTTCTATAATTTCTAAGATGACAAAGGCCACTCCTAGTTTACAGAGTTCCATATTATATATAGTTCATGCCTTTTCTCCTTTAATTAAATAAACAAAATCTCTTCCACAAATGGATGAAGGTTATGATTTTATTTTCCTGTTTTGTGCTGATCTGGTTAAGAATCATATTCCAGAAGTCAAACAAATTGAAAATTTTTCATAATTAAAAATTAAGTCATTTTGTAGGCCTAAATTAACCCACGCAGTAAAGACCCAAGCTTATAAGTTAAATTTTATTTTTTTAAATATTTTTAATTTTTTTTCTGGGATAATAAAAAGAGGGACTTTTTACATGGACAAATAGAGGGTGAATCGTGGTTTTTGTGTAGTCTACAGCTTATATACTGGAGCTCTCTTTAACAAAAGGATACAAAATTACTCATATGAAATTTGGTTTGAACGAACTATTAACTTATAGAAAACAATCACAACAAATAACATATTTGAAAGCTGATATCACAAAATTAAAGAGAATGGCATATGTGTATTAATAAACTGGTTGACATATCTTCGTAATACTTTTTCAACATTTTTGGCAGCATATCATTTGACTGTCTCTTCATATGACAATTATTTTCTAATATCAGTCCTCAGAGAGACCTATGCAAGTGAGGGGTCTTAAGCAAAAACTTCATTAGCTTCTGTTTATATCAATCATTTGATCATTATGTGGTTGTTCAAATGATATAAGTAGTGACAACCTGCTATTTCATATACATATATATTTATACATATACATGCACACACATATAATACAAAGCATTAATTTTAATTTTGGAATGTATTCAAAGGCAAATGACTCCTCAAAGAAGCTATGTTATATGGTGGGAGGTGGGGTAAAAAGGGATATTCATTTCCTACAAATAAATTGAGATTACCAATACCTTCTCCCTGCCTCCTTCAATGAATGGGGGTTGTACTTAGCATTATACAGCCCACCATCTAGATCTCTAAAATACATGTGAGATGGAAAGCCGATTTACAGAATTTACCTTAAAATGTGCTTTAAGCCCAATCAGCATGGCTCAGTAGTTGAGTGTCAACCTATGAACCAAGAGGTCATGGTTAAATTCCCCGTCAGGGCACAAGCCTGGTTGTGGGCGCAATCCCCAGTGGAGGTGGGGGGGTGGTGGTGGTGCAGAAGCAGCCAATCAGCCAATGAATGATCTCTCTCATCGTTGATATTTCTCTCTCTCCCTTCCTCTCTGAAATCAATAAAAATATGTTTTAATGTGCTTTGAATATATAGTTATTCATTAAGCTTTTTTTATGAATGAATAAATAAACTAACAAATGAGTAGGTGAATAATACAGCTATCCTGACCTCTCATTTTTGTTTACCTCCATGACTACTTTAGGTGTCGAATGAAGTATAAATCGATTGGTCTATTGAAATATTCAACTACATTAAAATGTATCAGGTTTCATTAGCAGTGTTTATGCTAATCATATCTCATTTATTCTTCATAACAATTCTTGAGGTAATTATATTTCTCAATACAGAGTTATTAAAATAGGAATATAAAGAGTTAAGTAACTTATCAAATGTTCTACAGCTAGAATGCCATAGAATAACAAATTGAATTCAGGTTTTCTAGACTCTTAGGTAAAATACAACATAACTGATTCTGTTTCCTTCATGCTATACTGTAAAAATATAGCCCAAACAAGCCTACTAAATTAAAATTGTGTTCCAGACAAGCTCTACATAAAAAATATAATATATTTTGACAAAAACAGTTACAATGGGATTCCTCATCGTTGTACTACAATGTACAGATTTCTTCAATGTATTCCCTTTCATTTCCATATCCATAAATTGCTCTTCCTATCTCTAGTTTTGAAAGGGTGTTTGGTCTGCTTTGGGTAGTAGCATGTCAAGGGTAACATGAATATTAATAGCATGACATAGTTATACGCAGAAGAATTAATATCAACATGATGGGGCAGACAGGTTTGAAGAGCCCAGAAATGTGCTTTTAAAGCTGCCTAGCAGCATATTTCATTTATTTCAAAAGGATTCTCTGGTTGAATAAACTCCTCATACACCCCTGCTGGAGAGTCACCGCATATATTTGCATTTTAAAGACCCAGAGATCCTACTCTAAATAAAGCTTTTTCCACTATGGGCAGCACTTCTACCTTATTCAACTCCAACATGTTCCTCTGCTGCCTCCTACAGGGCCTCAGACACAACACAGCACACACACCATTACTGCCCTCTTGTCCTCTGAGTTGTTTTCTATTTCAGACTACACTGCTGGAACTCACACCTGGAGAGCTCAAAGTAAAGAGGTCAGAGATTCAAGGACAGGGTCTGAACATTGACTTGTATCTCTCCACCATTGCTAACTGATATCTCCCTTTCCTTCTTTTCCAAGTTACAATATGAAAGTCATTGTGAAGAGAATGGTGACTTCAATTCCTTTTGTGGTATCCCTCCCTTTTTCCCACTCCAACCTCCATAAGAGCATTTTACCCTGCTGGAATACTTGTTGAAATGTTGAAAGTAGCGTAGAAGAAATTTTAAAAGTGATTGGTAGTAAAGTTGAAGGAGAAATAACAGAAAATAGGTTTAGAAGGAAAAAGGACCTGCACTGCCTTCCTTTTCTCAGGACCCTAAAGGTTGTCTATTCTTCACACCCTTCCACTCCTTGTCTCCCTCCTTCTCCTTGAGACCCAGTTTAGGTTCCTAGTTCCCACTCATGTCTTGGAGACAAAAAAAACCTATCATCTAGTTTTTTAGTTTCTTTCCATTCATTATTACTTGAATAGAACTCTCAGTCAAGTTAATTTTGTTTATTGATCTGTAATTTATAATTCCTTGGTAGGGCAAATCTAATCTATCTCTCTATATAAAAGCCAAGCGACTGAAACGACCAGAACGACCAGTCACTATGATGTGCACTGTGGCAGCCAACCGGCCAACCAGCCTGATGGGGCCCTCCCAACCTCCAGCAGCCCCTCCCCCCGGACAGCCACACCCCAGATTGCCACCACCACCACAATAGGGGGCGGGGCTGGACAGCCAATCACCCATGACCCCTTCCTCCAGCTGGCCCCACCCCCATTGTCCCCCCATCCCAGTCAGGGGCAGGGCTGGCCGGCCAACTGCCCACAGCCCCTCCCTCTGCCTGGCCCTGCCCCCAATCGGCCCCACACCCCCATCAGGGGCAGGGCCAGCCAGGCAACCTCCCATGGCCCCTCCCCCCTGCCAGTCAACCCCCATTGGGGCAGGCCAGCTGGACCCAACCCATGCAGGAATTCATGCACCAAGCCTCTAGTGTAACAATAAAAGTATTGTTGATCTGACAATTTTGCCATTACACTGCATCTCATGCCATAATTGTTATGTAAACTATAAGAAGCAGGCACTATGTTCAAAAAAATTTTTACTGATATCATTTTTGTGCATTGTTAACTCAGAAAGATTTTGAAGATACTAGAATGATATAGAGATTTAAAATAAGTCAATTTAGTACAAATGATAGTAGTATTTAATTCTCCATAAAATGTTAGTTTATGACAATAGGTGACAAATACAATTTAATACTTACAGTATAAGTACATAATTCTTGAGATCCTTAACTAAATTTAAAGATAAACATTTCATTATTATTGTCACTCATTGATATATACTTCAAAGTTACTACACACCTTGTAAATGTGTTTTTAAAACATTATTGGTTTTTCAGAAATCCAGTCATGCTCCCTACCTCAAGTGATGCTTGTAAAAAAGGGTCCATTTTAATAATTTATGGGACTTTTGGAAACCTCTGTCATTTAACAAGTTTCTGACAAAGTTAATTTACATGTTCTGATAGTTTATTTGTAATTTTTCTCTAATTGTTATATCCCTATGGTTATTTTTTGGAGAATACTTAATAATTGATGAGTGGAAGTGGGGGTGGTAACTGATTCAGTTGCACTGTTCAAGAATTATAAACATCTTTGAATAAGACATTATTACTTACTTATAGTTATAAACTGCAAAAAGCTTACCAACATAGCCTACCCACTTTGGCACCTTCCACAGAGTAAATGTCCAAGAATATAAAACCTAAAATGTGTGATTAGAGTCATAAGTTATTTTGGTATTTATAGGACAGTTCTAAGAAAGTTGTACTGTTGGGGATCATGACCCTCAGCCAAGTAGGTAATATTTCACTGTCAATGAACCTAGGACACCAGGGAAATGGACTGGTGAAAACTAGGCAGGGTGTCAATGCTCCATCTGAGTATCAGAGCCTGCAGGCTGGTACTAGCAGTGGGTACTAGAGTGTTACTCAGATAACTGAGGCACATGACATTGTATAAACTGGACTAATAAGATTGGACTTGGAAAAAACATTGAATTTTTCAAATTTACCACAAGAATACTGAATCCTGAGTATGAAAAGACACTGAATTTGAAAACCAATCAGTTGACAAGGTGGAAAGTTTTTGAAGGATTTATTGGTATGACAGGAGTAAGTTCAGTCTGGAGAAGCTCCTTTAGTGCTTTGAGCTCCAGCAACAGATCTAGGGAAGATGAAGCCTAATAATAACAAGATTCATAGAGGAAGAAATCCAGAAACAATATTTTATTTTAATTGCCAATTTGTGTTACATTTTTTCCTTTAAAGGAAAATCCTCTATGCTCCAAATCTTTTCCTTCCCTATGTAGCCTGTCAAAACAGTTAACCACAATAGAATCAATAGTGTGCCAAACTGCATCTGTTGTTTCAATTTATCTAGAAGTTAGTCAAGAAAAAAAAAAACAACAACAACAATTGATTGAAGAATTCAGAACACCTTTTGTTGTGTGTTTTTTTTTCTTGAAAGTAAAATGTATCACCATTCTTCACCTTATGTGAAAGAAAATCTAAAAGGAATAGTCGAGACTATCTGCATTTTGGCAACTGAGAAGAATTCTTAGTTTTTATATTTTACCTAAAGACAGAAACTGACACTCAGATAAGTTTCAATAATGATGAAATAAATACTATTCAATTTTAAAAGACAACAGAAACCCTATGTTGATTATATTAATGTATATCTAATCATTTGAAATCAGATGTCTGCAGTAAATCAGTCAATGAAAAAGAGATCAAAGTAGCCATTCATTAAACACAATGTTGACTAAACCACAGCATGGTTGTTGTTGTTGTTGTTGTTGTTGTTGTTTAAGTATAGCAGTTTTATCATATTTCAATGAAATGCACAGTACATTTGTAATCATAAATCAAAAAATGTAACTAATTTTCACAAACAATATAAAAGTTAAATCTACTTAGCTCACAGTCATATTTATAATAGAAATAAAGAGGCTTAAAAAGTAAAAGGCTCAGTGTAATATAGGATTAGCCCAGGATTCTTTAAAAATGTGTTTTTGCTTGTCTGGTGTGGCCCAGTTGTTGAGCATCAACCTATGAACCAGGAGGTCAAGGTTCAATTCCCAGTCTGGGCACATACCCAGGTTGTAGGCTCCATTCCCAGTAAGGGGATATGCAGGAGGCAGCTGTTCGATGTTCCTCTCTCATCTATGTTTCTATCTATCTCTCCCTCTCCCTTCCTCTCTCTGAAATAAATAAAAACATATTTTTAAATGTATGTTTTTTATCAATCCCAATATATTGGTTTGTAAAAAAGTATATGATTGTTTTCATATGTGTGTTCAATTTCTTAAATTTAGAGCAGTAGTTGATACTTATTTCCTGAAGAGATGACCACATAGAAGTTTTGGTAGTATGGAAAAAAAATTCAATCTCAATTTTGAAAGATTCAAGAAAAAAAAGATTCTGTTTCCCTCAGCAAACAAAATCTCTTTGAATCTTTCACCTCACCAGACAACATCTGGAAAATTCAAACTAAAGCTGGTCCTAAGGAAACAAGAAGTCTAGAGACTGTTAATAGCATTCTGATCCTTCTACACTTTAAAAAGCATAATAACATTCCCTGCTCCCATGCTTCCATCATACTACAGGCAAATAACACACAGATGAAAAGCCTCATCTGGTACAACTTGCAACTACTCATCGGTAGAAAAATGAGAGTACAGTAGGGGAAACTCATTCTTTATTAAGAAACAGCAACATAGAGGACACCACATACCTTTACTCATTTATTTGCATTAATGAGAGCTCAGTGCTCCAGCAAAGTTCACCACACAAGGCTATGATTCTTAGATTCCTAGGAGAGAAATTCAGCTGCAGTTTCTGTTCACTGCATGTATGTAGCTGTTCAAACCTAGAAAGAGAGAAAAACAAAAACAAAAACCTATATGGCATGATTAGTAAATAATTGTCCCAACCCTACTTAATGAATCTGTTCTCCATTGAAAGCCCTTTCTTAGGTATTTTTATCTCTCATCCTCACCTCCTTGGGCTTTTCAGAGCAGGAAACCATTTCAAACTTTTCCCAATTATTTGCCCAAGCACTATAGCAAACTTCTAATATTTTATTATTTTGGCAATGTTGTAAGGTCAGTCCCAGGACGGAAAAAAAACTCACAAAAACAAAAACAAAAAGGCCTTGCAGGTCAAGTCCTGGAGAGAATGAAGAAGTGTTAGTTTCATTTCAGAGATATGCCCTTTTCAAATTCTTATAATCTGTAGTGGTGGAGCGGGGGAAGGGTGTTAGAAGACTTTATTCTAAGCTCTCACTAATAGCACCCTCTAGTGTTTCTAGTTGAATTATGCAATTTCTCATCAGCTAGGTATAGGTTTCTGCAGTTAAACTACTGAAGACATAAAGCTCTGTAACTACCAGGCTTTCTCCGTTTTCTGTATTTTTAGCTTCTGCAGAAACTCATGTGTCTTCTGTGTACTTGGCACCAGTTGCAGCCTTATTTTCTTTTGTGATTCGAATGCCTCAACATTAGAACTGTCTACCAGTTAAATGTAAAAGTTTATGTACAAATTATGAATAGTAAAAATGCTTGGAATTGAGAAAGTACTTTTAACTCTTCAAAGCACTGACATACACATCATTTTTGTATGTCACAATAATGCCCCTCCTCACACCACCACATATGTATATTTGTTGGTTTTAGAGAGAGAAGTAAAATGATTTCACTTGGTATAAAGAAAATTAATTCTTAACAAAAGCTTTCTCTTTAAGTGGTCCCTAGCCCATTAAGGTTTAAGTTTTTGTTTTAAATTTTGCTTAACATATTTCCTAACCTTTTGATTAATGTCAGGCAGTGTACTAAGCATTTTAGGTACATTATCTTATTTAAATATCACTACAATAATTTGAGGTGAATAAGGCTATTATACCCATTCGTTGATAAAGAAACTGAAGCTTTTTAGGATAGCTCTGTGCAAAAAGTATAATTCAAGCCACATATGTAATTTAAAATTGTCTAATAGCCACATTAGAAATATTAAAAACAAATAGGTGAAGTTATTCTAATAATATGTTTATTTAGTCAAAATGTTATTTCATCATGCAATTTAGAAAATATTAATGATATACTTTACATATTTGTGTATGTGTGTGTATATGCATGTGCTAAGTCTTCAAAATAAGGCATGTATTTTATACTCACAGCACATCTCAATTTGAGTTAGCTAAATTTCAATTGCTCAATAGCCACTGTGGTGAGGGACTATCTCATTATATAGTACAGATCTGGAGATTAACTTGCCCATAGCCATACAGCCAGAAATGCCAGAGCTAGAACTCCAAATCTGGCCCTAAAACCAAAGCCCTTTTCCTAACCACTGGGGCATCACTGCCTCCTACTAAGTACAATTGTTGCTGATGGTTAATATTAAACAAAACGTATCATGGAGAATGCAATTTACCAGTATTACAGTTTTGTGCCCACCCACCCACCTACTTTTTCAATAACAATGATGATTTATAGATTGTAATATTTATGTGCAAAGTACAGTGAAAGTTGTTGTGGAAAACACAAAGAAAATGAATTTAATGCAAAATAACTGCCATATGACACAAAATACACATTCTCATGCATCTGCATGACCTGTGCATTCTCTCTGCACACAGAGAAGGCAAGTCATAATCTGATAACAGACTGCTTCAATAAAGGGTGTTTCAATGCAAGGGCAATTGAAATTTTGGAATATTTTATTGTCTTAATTAATCTCTTATCAAGGGCACTTTTATCAGTGAAATGAAAATGTGCATAGATAGATGCTACCAATGCATACCTCTTTGAGTCTTCTTTTAATAGGCCTCCATGGTTGATCAACTCTTTTTCAGATAAACATGTTATTTCTCAGTTTTAATCAATTCTTACTGGCCTGAGAAACATCCTTACTTAAAGTATTTTAAATCTCTTATAGATCAACTAGAAGCCCATTGCACGAAGATTCGCGCAATAGGCCTTCCTTCCCCTGGCTGCTGGCACAGGTTTTCCTCTGGTACCCGGGACCCAGGCCTTTGGTCTGACCACAGCGGAGGCTTGTTCCTTTTCACTTTTAACTTTTGAGAGCTTTTGTTAATTATAAAATATTTGATATAATGTAAATTCTGAAAATGTGTAAGTAACCACTCAATCTGAGGACCACATGTTAAGGATCAGCACAGTAGACAGGATATTACATGTGTTTGAATTTCTAAACATCTAAGGTTTCATAACTTTACAGCTATGTTACCTTAGATGTTTTACCTAGTTTCTGTGAATCTCTGTTTCCTCATTTGTTTTTTTAAAAAATTGAAGCTAATAATAGCTATCTCATAGAGTGACTCTGAAGATTAATAGGACAATGTATATAATGCAGATGGTGCATAAAAGGCAAGAAGTCCTTCTCTCAGTAAGTAAGCAGAGTATAGTTCTCATCAATCCTTTTAGAGTTAGAATACCTAGAGGAGAGTTTTATCAGGTGTCCTAGCTTTTGGTTATTCCATTGCTCATTGGTGCCACCATCAGACAGAACAGAGGAAAAGAGAAAATGGGAAAACATTTTTTTTCCCCATTATTTTCAGATGTGTGTTTCTGTCAGTCTTACCGACAAACTGAATTTCTCAGATAATTTTCTGGGTTACTTAGTTCAAGTAGCAGTCTCCTTGGTCTGTAAGTAATGTTTCTGTTCTACAGATATCATTTTCTACTGGACTACATACACTTAAAACAAAATGTTGTGCTATATGTTGTAGAGAAGAATCCTGATTATCTGTAAAGCAGCCATGTAGCTAAACTTAGAAGTTATACACTCTGAATGGAATTCCAGAGTCTGTTACTCTCCATCTCCATGGCCTTGTGCAAATAAATCACCTGTCTTGTGTGAGCTTCAGTTTCAGGAATTGTAAAAGGTGGATAATAATATTAACCACATGAGTCCATCATGATGATAACTTTAAATACTTCATAACAGTCACTGAATAGTTCTCTCCCCTGCCTTGAGTTTAGATGGAAATTTTAAAAAAATTAATTAATTGAGGATGTTATGAATGACTTGATTATTAGTGCTCTGAGATTGCCTCCATGGCATTGCTTTGCCACACTGTTCTGGATCAATCAGTGATTTTATTTTCTTTGAGTTCCTGCCATCCCCTATGACAGAATCTCATCCAGCAGTGCAACCCCTGAGAGTCAGAGCTGTAATAATTTGACAGTTTCTGATTTCATCTCCAAAACATTTCCTAGCTCCCAGGAAGAGGACCAATGCATGTGCTGGATTCAGTGAATAATGGAGGCAGAATTACAGGAGGAGTAAAATGCAATAGTAAATACTTCCTTGTGTCCCGTTTCATGAAGACCATGCTGAACTGCAGACTAATGTCGCTGTTGCTCTCAGTAGTGGCTTTAGGTGGGAAAAGAAAGAAAAAGAAAGAGAAAAGGAAAGGAAAAAAAAACAAATGAAAAGAAAAGGAAAAAGAAGTGATGTGAGGATTATTTGAACCAAGATTTTAACCTTTAAAAATAACAGGAATTGAAAAGATGGCACTTATGAAGATGGAGAAGGAATACTGAAGATTTGTCCTACAAGCAGCATCATCATCATCATCATCATCATCATCATCTTCCCATGAAAAATCTATTGGAGAAAACCAACTCATAATTGGCATTTTTTTTCTTTCTTGGTGTTCTATCCCTGTGCAGATATACGCCCCCCCTTCCATTTAGCAGACAAAAATAAAAATGAATATTGGCACCCGAAAACATTATCTACTTTTTCTCCTTTTATTTCAGGAAACAGAGTCTCCTTCCAAAAACAAAGCAGAGCACAGGAAAGATAATTTTTTTTTGTTTTTTGTTTGTTTGTTTGTTTTCCTGTGGGTTAAGCATGGAAAATGTAATTTCCCCTAAAGCCCTGTACCTTTCTGGAGAGGAATTTAGAGAATTCACCTGGTTCATTCTCTGGCCGCTGGGTAAATTTAAGGACTTGCACCTTGGGGAAAGAATCAGACTGAAAGGAAGTCAGAAGGTTTTAGTTGTCCCTGCTTTTTGCATTTAATCCCATGACAGGGACAGGGGGATTACCCCTGCTTCTAGTAACCCAAGACCCATCCGAGCCATAAACCAGACACATTGTTTTAGTGGCCTTTTGAGATCAGGCCCCCTGAAGGCCCCCGGGCCTCACCAACTAGGCAGCTGGAGCGCGCTGGCAAGCACTAGTCTTGGTTCCTGCCTCCTGCATCCTTTCCTACCTCAGAAACGCGCTGTCCGACCCGCGACGCAGCTGGACCCGTTAAAGCAGTCCAAGCCACCAACCTGCTTAAGGCTCTCTCGGTAGCCAAAGGCTAGATCTCCCTCTTCCCAAGCTCCCCGCCTTCCCGGAAGATCAATCTGAAAGGCAAGCGAGGTACCAGACCTGGCTCACAGTTGAGTCTGATGTATGCAGCAGGCACAGTCTCTCTGCTCTGACTGCGGCTTTGCCGGGCTCCTGCCCTGACTTCCACTAGTCTGCCTTAAGTATCCTTTGTATGAGAAAATGGAGCTGCTGGATGCTCGCTCTCTAGCTGGAGTCAGGGTGGTCGGCGGGATCGCGAGAAAAGCACATATAATAAGAAAAATCAAACTTCTGTAAGATAATGTGAAGGAGTTAAACTTAAAGGGAAGCCTAAGAGAGCAGTCAGCGGAGGACCGAGCGGAGCAAGCATACCCTCGCTTTTGCTCTGCAGAACGGACATCCCGAAAGCCACACGTTTCCCCGGTAGCGGGTCCCGCACGCAAGTGTGCCGCCAGCACGCATTGTGCCCCCTTCACGGGCAACGAACTGTAACTTCCTCAGCTTACCTCCATCTCGTCCCCGCCCTTCTCCCCGGTTCCCCCGCAGCCAGGAGGGGCCGCCCCCGGGGCGGTGGGGGATGTGGGGTGCGGGGAGTGGGGAGCAGAGGGGGGTTCCCAGCAGTTGGTGCTGCGCCATCCCCTCCCAGCAGGCAGCCCAGGCATTGACTGGTTCACTTCTCTCTCCCACCCCCCACCCCCGCGCTCCACTCGCTCACCCCCCTTCCTTCCCCCTTCTCCCCCTCTATCTAGTCCCTCCCACTCGCCATTGAAAAGGGCTGGCTCGGCGCTGGCTCCTTGCAGTCGGCGAACTGTCTGGGCGGGAGGAGCTGTGAGTCTGAGCTGCACGCAGCGGCCCGCGCGCGCGGCAAAGCAGAAAGAAAGCTGCACAGAGTGCGCTGAGAGTCAGTGGCAGAGGCGACACCAGAGACACCGGCAGCCCAGGCAACCCGGGCGGCCCACGCAACCTCAAGAGCAACCTCCACAACTGCTCCGCGGACTGCGAGCTGTGGCGGTAGAGCCCGCTACAGTAATCGCAGTCTTCGTGGAGCCGGCGCAAGCCTTTTCTCTTTTTTCTTCTCCCCACTTCATTCTACTATAGAGGCTACGATCACAGGGTGAGTATTGGGTCGGGTGTAGAACAGATCGCGGCGTGTGAGGCGTGAGTCCCGCACTTAGTGCTCCGAGGCTTCCTGCTGCCTGCACCTGGGGTCTGGACTGTCACACAGAGAGGGTTCAAAGGCGCTTCTGGTAGTTCTCCCTCCCCCCCGACCCCCTTTCCTTCCTGGAGGTAAGAGAAAGAGCAAACCTCGGAAAGGAGCGCGGGTAGAATGGATTTTTCGGCGTTGCCACCTTTCGGCTTGCGTTAGTTACTTTGCGAAAACTCTCGCTTCTGTCAGAAAAGTGTAGGCGCATGAATTTCCCCGACATTGGCCGTGCCAAAAGGGATTTGACTTAAACCGCCGCAGCCGGATCCAGTGAGGCTGAGACAAACTCTAAGACCCGGGCAGGTGCTGAGAAAAGATCGCATCCCCCTCTGACTAGCCCGGGAGAGCGGTGGGAGCTAAGGCGCAGCGCCCTGAGCCCAGCGCCCGCCTCAGACCTCGCGCCGCTGTGCTCTCATCTCTGGGGGCTTGGGTCCTTGCCAGGCTGCCTCTAATCCTTGGGGACCCGACCCCTGTCACAGAGCGATGGGGAGCGCAGCGCTCCAAGGAGCGCGCCGTGTCCCCAGGGCCCTTCTACTTGGCGTTAGCCTCCCCGCCCTTCCTTCCCGCCCTACTTCCAGGGCTCTGCTCAGCCAGCACCTGCTGGATGTGGAGGTGGCAGGTGTGAGAAATTCTGCCTAGTTTTTTTTTTTTTAAAGGAATTCCTACCATGCGTAACTGAAAAAAAGCACCCTTTTCTCATTGACAAAAAGAAAAAAAAAGATACTTTCTAAGAGCATTGTGCAACGTAAGAGGGTTCCTCTTTCTCTAAAGAAATTACTTTTAATCTCTTTGCCATAAACTCCTACCCATCCCATAAGTGAATGGCGTTTGCTGACAGAACTGAAAAATAGTGCGTCTCCACAAAGGAATTATTTTTAAAGCGCGTAGCCATAAAACATCCATCTTTCTCTAAGAGTGGTCTCTTAATGCGTCCTCTGAAAAGGTGACTTTTTAAAAGCACATAGCCGCGAATGGGTCCTTTTCTTTAGACTTTAGAAGAGCAGAGCTGCAATCTGCCCTTGCCTGGAGACAAGGCTTGCATAAAAGCGCTTGTCAGAAACTTGTCTTCCTACCCGAGCAAAAAAAATAATTAATTAATTAATAAATAAATAAATAATAAATAAATAAATAAATGGAAAGAAAAAGAAA